>NW_015536469.1:719325-776198 GCF_001515605.1 Sinocyclocheilus anshuiensis | reverse complement strand
GTGGAAAATAATGTGTTTTTTGAACCTTAAACCGCATAAACATATTTCATTACACCAAATACACAAAATAATGTTCTTTTTAGCAACATCATATGACCCATTTAAAAATAAAGGTTCTTTTATTGTTCCATGAAGAACCTCTAACATCCATGGAACCACTAAAGGTTCTTTATAGCAGAAAAGGGTTCTTTAGATTATTATAATGATCTTCACACTAAGGAAAATGGTAGAACATTTCACTAAAAGGTTATTTTTGGCACCCACGATTGGTTCTTCTATGGAAACACTGCCAACCCCTCCTTTTGGAACCAACTTTTTTTAAAGGTAGCATAGGTGATTTTGTGGCTAGCAATAACAGGGTGCGCAGAGGTATGCAAATACATATGTTGATAGGCAGGAAGGACAGCCTATCGTAATCCTCGGATCAAAGAATATGATTGGATGAACATTTTATGGTCCTACGCCTTCCACAGACAATATAAATACATATAAATTTAGACCACTTAACTTAGTGATTGCTATTGGGTTGTGATGAGACTTTCAACCAGCATAACAAAAATGTTTTTGCACCCTGCCTTTAAGAGTGTATGATCGTTTTACCTGTAAATAACATTAGGAGATGTATTGCAGAATATTCACGCAACCCTTTTACATACAATAAAAGAATATAGTAAAACGTGCCTTTGCATCAAGGTCATGAGTGTTGTGACAACATGAGGGTGAGTAAATTGTTATAACTGTAATTCCTTTGAATAAAGGAAACGAAACGTTCTTTCTAAGCCTAACTTCCTTTTTCAAGTAGACATTCCCTGTTCAGAGACGAAAGCTCTCAACACATTAATAATGCAGAGAAATCGAGCTGTCATTGAAACAAAGGTGGCTCAGTGGTTGAGGTGAATGACTGATAAGCCGTGTTGCTGTGCCCTTGTGGTTTTGAACCTCCCTCTGGGGTTGTGATTAAAGATCTGGGCTGGTAACTGGAACATTTGTTGGTTTGAACCATGAGAGACCGCTTGTAAAACTAATTTTACTGTTAACCTAGCCAGTGATATTTTGCTTCATTATGGGGTTACAGGTGGCGCACACATTCAGCTAATTATACAGAATTGATTGTAGTGTCCAGTTGAAAGTAGGTCATCAGATATTAGGCAAATTGTGTGTCGTAAGGCTTTGACCCACTGGACTATAATTGATTATGCAGAAAACTATTAGCACTCCTCATTTACAATTGAATTAATAATAGAACATGACTGAAGAACTTTATATGACTGCTGTCAGGGCTTCAGTGCATCTCCCAACACAATCATAATGCACTGTTTTGACCTCTGTATGTAAGGTCCTGCACATAGCATCATGGAAGAGGGAGTCTAAATGTTTGGGTAGGTAGTGGGAAGGTAGTAAGAAAGTGTTCTCAGTAAACCGTGACAATAGTAAAAGCAAATAAACGAGGTGACATGCATATGTCATATATATGACATGAGTGACATGAGTGATATATATAAAATTCTTAATAATAAATCTGGTCAACTAGTGTAGTGAAATATTTAAACTACTGTTCAAAATTTTGGGGTCAGTAAGATTTATTTATTTTTTATGTTTTTGAGAGGAGTCTCTTATGCTTACAAAGGCTGCATTTATTTGATTAAAAATATAGTAAAAACAGTAATATTGTTAAATATTATAAAAAAATTTAAATAAGTGTTTTCTATTGTAATATATTTAAAAATGTAATTTATTTCTGTGATTTACAGCTGAATTTTCAACAGCCATTACTCCAGTCTTCAGTGTCTCATAATCTTTCAGAAATCATTGATTTGGTGCTTGAGAACATTTATTATTATTGTCAATGCTGCAAATATTTGTGCTGCTTAATATTTTTTATGGAAAGAGTGATATATTATTTTTTTCAGGATTCTTTGATGAATATAAAGTATAAAGTGTGTGTGTGTGTGTAATCACTACTCACTGCTGTGTGCATGCACTTGGATGGGTTAAATGCAGAGCACAAATACACCATACTTGTATACACGTCACGTCACTTTTTTGACGTGTGTGCTTGAATATAAGCTATTTTATGTGCACATGAACACCTGTTTCCTTGTTGTGGTGTTCTTATGATTTTTTTTTATTCGTACCTCTGAGCGAAACCATCCAGACACTGCAGTCCTTGCCGTTTTTCATCAGAAATGAGCACACTTCTCATTCATGCCTAGCCGGAGGGCCACACGACAGCTGCTGGTTATTTCAATGGCTGTCTCTAAATGAGATGCCTCTTCTTTCAGTTCTGCACAACACGCATTACATTCACCCTTTGCGGTATAAACTCCTCAATGAGATTTAGTGTGCTCGTAAAAGCGATGTGTGTGGGTGTTTCTGGCTCTGTAATTATGTTCAAACTCTCCAAGGAATCTGTCGAAAAGCCATTTTGGAAGCATTATCATTAAATATAGCTCACATCTTTGTGGTTATCAAGAAACACTTGTTAACCAAAAGACTGCCGCCAACATTTGCATGGTGGCTCCATCATGGGCTCCTCTCCATGGAGAATGACTCGGTTGCATCTCGATCAACAATACATCACAAATATAACGAGATAATGGAGGTAGACATGCTGGTAGGGAGGAAATATGAGGTCAGACTCCCAAACGTGACTCGGATCGGTTTCTTCCACATTAACCTTGCGGTAATTGAGTTCTAATAATCATAGGTGTACAGGCGAGTAAATTGGAACGAAGCGTTCCATTTCTCAAGGCGTTTCCAATGCTTTTTCCATCCCGACCCGCAGACGTCTCTCCCGCCACGCTTGGCTTGGAGGTTCATTTGCAGCTGGAGGGAAGGGGACGGGGTAAATAGAAGAAAAGCGCTCTTGCGTCTCCTCCCCGCCTGTTCTCAGATTCGCTCCCTCCTTCCAAACTCCATCCTGCTCCAGCTGTCTCCATCGCTGCCGTCTCTCCCGGGGGTGCAGGAAGTGCCGTCCCATCAGCCAATCGGAGCAGCTGGTTCGTGGTGGGGGAAAAATGGGGCGTTGTTGAAACAGCTGCCTCAGACAGGCATCTGAGGAGCCTGATTGCTCCCCAAACAAATGGTTTGTTCCCAGCATGCAACCAGATCCAAGTCCCTGTCCTGCCATGGACCGAGTGTTCATCGCCCAGTTTGGCTTCTTTCTTGAGTTTTATCAGTCTTGTGTAGCCAGAGTTTTGTCTTTCAACAAAGTCTTATGCACCTTACAGCTTATTCTGACCAAGAAATGCTAGCTTGGACAGGAAGAGATCGTCAGAGTGACCAAACACTGCCGTTTAACATCAGATTAAGGGCATCTAATTTGATGCTACTAATCTTCAGCTTCAGTTTAAGGGAATTTTAAGACCTGTAGGTTGTTTGTACTTGTTGCAAATGGACAAAATTCTTACGAAGTTGCATTTTTTCCTTGATTTGATTTGCTGCATTTATTTGACGAAGCATACAATAATAAAAACTGTAATACTGTGAAATATTACAATTTAAAATAACTACTTTCTATTTGAATATATTCTAAAATGTAATTTATTCCTGTGACGCAAAGCTGAATTTTCAGCATCATTACTCCAGTCTTTAGTGTCACTGATCCATCATAAATCATTCTAATTCAATATAAATCATTCTAATATTTGTGGAAACCACAATGAATAGAAAGTGTAGTACAGCTCTTATTTGAAATAGAAATATTTTTTAACATCATAAATGTCACTTTTGATCAAATTGATGCATCCTTGTGGAATAAAATGTATTTCTTTAAAAAAAAAAAAAATGGGGCTATGTTTGAAACAATATTGCCGGACACCTTTTTTGACAGAAGAGGCATTTTTGATTGCGCACAAGTCTTTTGTGGTTTGTACCTCTATTGTGATGATTATTGTATGAATCTAGGAACGAAGAGTGAAAAATGGCTGTTTTTTATAAACGATATGAAACCGGATGCACAACACTTCCGTAATATAATGCATTTCAAGTGAAACAGAATATATATGCTTTCTTTTTTTGTCACTATAATATGGTGTTTTTGTTTATAAGGTTGATTGGAATCCAAAATAAATAGCATAAAAGCTATTTCTTTAGAATTATAACAAGATACAGACTGGCCAATAACAAGAATTATCGATTTATATTGCAAAACCGCATGTGTGCAAAAACCCCTGTTGATCTTTGACAGAGTCTTACATTCTTAAAGTGGTCTTGCTTGTAGTCTCTCCCTTGAAATCCGATTTAATATTGACTCGAGAAGGCATTAAGACCATAGAGCCAGACAACGGAGCAGAATTGTACTATTACCACTGCATTAATAATGTAGGCACAAAGATAAACACCACTGTGAACGAAGAGCGAGGACGCTGGAGGGTCAGAATCCCGTTTCTTCCTCATCTTCTCTGGAGCGGCTCTGACCCTTGAGGTCCTCGCAGGCCACTAGATGCATCTCTCTCCCATCTCTTGGAGAGATTATCAAACTCTTAAGGGCCGCTCACTTTCCCGGCGTCTTGGTGAGATCTCATTCCATTTGAGAACAATCCAGAAGACTTCAAATAGAGAAAGGTAGCCTCAGCTGATGTTTCAAAATTGACATTATTTACTTCCTTAATAAATGTTCCAGGTGTTATTGTGTGCAATTCATCAGTTTAACCAATTCCCATTGGATGAAATGTGCCACCCTACTACATTTTGTCTGGTTGAATATCCTGCTTCACTCATGAATATGTCATGTTATGGATGTGTGGGAATATATATGCTTTTAATATTTTCAGTCTTTATTCTTCTCATACTGTGTAACAACATGGAATTCATGGTCCAATATAGTCATAAAATTTGGAATGTATTTGGTTGACTTTAAAAGAACAAAGTTGTGTGAATCTTAAATCAAAAAGTAGTAATTGTTTTCCACATCAGTTTTAAGTGGTTTTTTTTTGTGTGTGTTTTTGTCATTTTTATTATTATTTTTTTTTTATTATATTATTAATTATAATGTGTGTATTATATATATATTATATATATATATATATATATACATTTTATTTCATCTAATATTTATATTTTCATTTATTTCATCTAATATTTATATTTTCATTTATTTCATCTTTATTTCAAGCAACCAAAATGTTTTCTTTTTAACAATAGCCATCAACTTAAGTTTTTTTTTTTTGTGTGTTTTTGTCATTTTTATTATTATTTTTTTTTAATTATATTATTAATTATAATGTGTGTATTATATATATATTATATATATATATATATATACATTTTATTTCATCTAATATTTATATTTTCATTTATTTCATCGAATATTTATATTTTCATTTATTTCATCTTTATTTCAAGCAACCAAAATGTTTTCTTTTTAACAATAGCCATCAACTTTTCTCTCCTGCTGACCTGATAAATAAAATTATTTCGTTCTGAATATTCAGTTTCAAATGTAGATCCATCATGTTATGCAAGATTGCATGTGAAGTTTCATGTTGTTGTTTTTTTATAAATATAGAATTTTTTTACACTTTTTTTCACTAGATATATTACATTTAAAAGACCACAGATGCCCAAATTAAGATTAAATATATTTTGTTATTATACATTCTTGATTATGCATGAAATTAATGAAAAACAAACAGTTAATATTGTAGGATTAGACTAAAGCCCTGTTTGGATGGGACTAGTTTTCCCTCAGGAGGTCAGGTGCATGTGTGTTTCACAGAATTTGTATTTTTATTATTGTTTTTAATCCCTTCCGAATCTAACATGTCTGTTTTTTCACTCAGTCGTCCTCTGAGAAATCGAATCCATCTAGATAGGCCGATCGGTGATTATGGTATATTATTTATCCTTCTCCTCGTTTGTTTTGACCTTTTACACTATATTTCATTTTATAGATTTAAAACAAATTTCTGGGTAAAATAGTTGTTGGTGATTAAAGTGAATCAATAAGGAGCGCCTGATCACTTGTAGTAGCAGCGTGATCTGTATAATAAGTTACATTAGTCTTATTTCAATGGGTTTCATGATGCTCACATCAGACTCTAGTGCTTTTGAATGAGAGATGCGAACGTCAAGAGCAAAGCCATACCGTCATTGCAGTGTATGTTGAGCTGGTTTATCTGTTCTGTAAACTCGTTCTCCTCTATCGTCTCTGTTCGTGGCACGGAAAGTGAGAAACGCCTCTTGAAGTTCTTCATCTTATTCATGTCGCTGGACCAGAAGTCCTGTGGAGTATGCAAGAACAGTTTGAGTTAATGTGTTATTTACGAACATGAGAAGATGACATTTGTTTCATTGTGCTCTTAGATGAAAGCTGTCGTGATATTATTGGGCTCTCTTGTGTTTTTGTCTTTTAGAATCTAGTTAAAAAATCTGAGATTAAATGTTTACAACTTTTAGAGAGATTTGCCCCTGTTCTGGCATCGCTGGCGGCTTTTAGGCTACGCTCTGTCAGGGTGCCAGGTTTGGTGTTGGTTACAAAAAAACTTCAATATATCAAGACTGCAATCAGTCAGAGTCAGAGCTCTCAGTTTAAACTCAAATATTTCTCATGAAATTCTTCCTAGAACAAATGATCTGAGCTGCTCATTTCTAGAAAAGTCATTTTCTAGAACTATACCAGGGGTTGGCAACCTTTTTGACATGAAATGCCGTTTTTGGACATGAAATGCTCCCACCCCCTTTTTATATAATTATACAGTACATAATCATTTTTACATTTTCAGATAAAAATCTGTATTTGATTGTTATACAAAAAGTGCAGAATCCTAAACATTTCTGAAGCATTTTTCTATAAATTGTTTTTTAAACATTTCAAAATCCTAAAAGTTTATTTTAATGTTTAAATTAGACTTTGAATATCAGATTTACAGTGTGACTTTTTTAGGGAATTTGTCAATAATGATAATTACACACTATTTTGCTGAGTGTGTTTTTGTACTGGTACTTTGGCTGGTTTAGGCCTGTCATGGATAAATAAATTTGACAATAAAACCGCCAGTAGGTGGCAACAAGTCTATGACTTAATGAGTGATTAATTCAATCATTCTTTAAATGATTCATTCAAAACGGCTGATTCATTTAGAAATCAAGCAAGTGGGTGGCTGCGTCCAAAACCGCATACTCACTCAGTAGGTACTTAATTTCAAAAAGTACTTACTTATCGAGTGCTAAATTCGCCAAATTCATGCATTACGTCATTGGAAAGGTCACACGTGGTTAGCTCTTCGTCTGAGTACTCCGGTTCAAAAAGGTAGGGTAGGGCGAAAAACTCCTTCTCATTTTCTTCAAAAAACTTCAAAATCATCCGACATTGTTGTTTTACCTTTTTTTTGTAATTGGCATTTGACTTTCTTTGCACGTTCACTTTGTAAACACTGGGTCGGTACTTCCACCTACGTCACGCGTGACCTTTCCAACGTGACTACGCAATATGTGAAGTCCAGCTAGTGCAAGACGAGCATCTGTGGTTAAATAGTATATCAATTTTTCTTTTTTTACGAAAATGACCAAGGCAAGTAGGCACATTCGGATGCAACTTAAGTATACACACGTCCAAATCTCACAAGAATTAGTGCACCGCGCAGGTAATTCTTGCCTACTCTTTTATGAATACTAAGGATTCGTACATATTAGTTCGCCTACTGCTTTTTGCCTACTATATTGTAGGGAAGTATGTGGTTTCGGAGGCAGCGACTGCCTTTATGAATGAATCATTGACTCAAATGATTCGTTCAAAAACAGATTAATTCAGGAACGAAACACTGCAGTGTTTCTCTGAGACTCACAAATGTTCTGATCCAACTCTGGAACTACTTTCAGGATTTCAGAAAAAAAAACAGACATTATTGTGTCTAAAATTCACTCAATATTAACTTCTTGTTTGTTGAGCTGTTGTATAACATCAATCTCATTTGTGATCACGCTCCTGCGCTGATATTCGGAAAAAAAGACACTCTTGCTTGTGTGATATTACTAAAGTATATCATATTTTTTGCTTATATAACTTGAATTAGGCTATATTGTCATTTTAATTGCATTCTAATATGGTTAATCATGCAGTGAATGCTTTTGGACTCAAGATGTGTACGTGTGTGTGTGTGTGTGTGTTTTGTGCAAAATGAGTGACATACTCAATAATATCAGCTCACACATCGTTAAAACAACAATTATCATATACGATAAATATTACACATCCCTATGTCCAAGATCAGTGCTTTCTAAAGAGGCGCAAGACACCTTTATTATCATTTAAAAATGACCCGTATGAAAAATAATTACTATAATACTCTTCAAAAGTGTACATTATGTTATAAGGGATTTAATAGGTTTCTAATAATATTAAATTTCTCCACAGCTGAAGTTCAGCTCAGTCTCACTAGAGCTTATCAAAATCTCTCGCATTCTCTTCCTTTACCCTCCTGCGTTTCCAGGCAGAGTGGTTGCTAAGGGTTCCAGTGCTGTTCGTTTAATTCCGGGTGTGAGATTGTGCTGTGTGCTTTACTAATTATTTTGAAAGTGGGAGACTAGCCAGTACCCCCATGCCAATTAGCATCAGCTATACCCCCAAAATAGCTGCGTCTCAGAGCGACATTGTTTCTCAAATGACTCTGAAACAAAAAATAATAAAATAAATACTAATAGTGCTAAAAAACTTCCCTTTTCAGCTGTGGTGGTGGTTTTTTCCCCCCTCCTCTCAAACTTGTTTTCTGCCTCGCATTCTCACCCTCTCTTTGATTATAGTGTTGTTTGTTGTTATAGTTGTTTTTGCTAGGGATAATGATTTAGTCTTCCTGTCTTTGAATCATGACTCTCATAAGACAATAATTGCTCCATGCAGTCCAATCATAGGGCTGATGAAACACAGACCAGCGTCTGTCTGAATAATCTCATCATCTACATGTATTTATGGAATGTTACTAGTTCTAGCATGGAACAACGTTTATCGCAATCTTTTGTTTTGGTTGTGAACTAAACTCATTGGGTTTTTGAACAAATCTTTTACATTTTATATATATTTAGAATTTTACATAAATAAAATATCATTATACTGTATATACTGTGTGTGTGTGTATATATATATATATATATATATACATATATATATTCTAAACACTTTTAATTTGATCTATTTTGTTTACATTTATATATTAACAATAATTTAATATATGAATATTTTATATATTACAAATCTTTTAAAATATGTGTATACAGGTGCATCTCAATAAATTAGAATGTCATGGAAAAGTTCATTTATTTCAGTAATTCAACTCAAATTGTGAAACTCGTGTATTAAATAAATTTATTTAATACACGAGTTTCACAATTTGAGTTGAATTACTGAAATAAATGAACTTTTTCATGACATTCTAATTTATTGAGATGCACCTGTATATGCCTATAATTTACAGTATATATATTTACTTTTTCATAAATATATGGCTGTTAATTGAGGTAAATGAATGCTGTGTCATTGACTAGAAGGTTACATGCTAACCAGCAATTAATTTAACCTCATGTGTGCCACCAACAGGTCACTGAATGAGTCTTTTTGGAAGAAAAATCAAGCTATTAGTGTCACTGAGATGAGTCTAAAACTGTCAGATTAAAAGGGCAGAATATTAACATGATTTTTAAAGATCTCAGTATCTTATGGTTTCCTAGCATTAATCACACACAGTGGAAATATTTTATTGATATTCTCTCTCGCTTCCGTATTCACTCTGATTGAATCCAAAATCTCTTCCAAGTGTAATTACGTCCTGAACTCCAGGGACCCTCCAAAGATGTGAGGGTGTCTTAAGCAGATGTTAACCAAATCATCCGGAGAGGTGACCTTATATTCTCTGTCAAACTTTCTGTGGTGGATGGTTTTTCCTTCTGTAATTTATTCTAATTCTTATTCCAAAGGAGAATTTCATCTCTGTAATGCTATTGCTGATAAAACTGAGTTTGCATTTGTCTGACTTTACTAATGTGCTGCCAACTTACTGACTCCCAAAGATGCCTCATGTGCTTCAACTAATTTACAGCCTTCTCGTCTCATTCGACCGACCCCGTCCATCATCCACCGCCTCGCTGCCTTTTGCATTTCGTGCGTCAGTTCCGCAGGGATCGCGGTGACTCAAAATAGAGCCACCTATCCTCCACCGCGATGCCATCTCCTCCAGACGCGTCTGAAGAAGCTGAAGGGACTCTCAGTGTGACTCTTTCGGCACTCTGTACTCACTACGCTCCACGGGGACGTGACTTCTCTTTGACAGGGAATCTATTAATAAGGTGCTTTTGGTTTGGTCGGTGGGCTGGTGGCATATGGAGGCTGACGGACTCTGTTCCTGGAGTGGGCCGCTTTCTGTTGAGACGCCGCAGACCCCAGAGGGGTTTACAGGAGCTGCACATGCTAAAGTCATTGTGGAATAAGTAATGATGGAGAGCCGTGCAGCAGCCAGACACACTGTATTTGTCAAGGGTTTAGGGTTTGTTGGATATATTTAAAACAATGGTGTCAGCTTACTGTAGTTCAAGTCAAGTATTACTATTACTTTTGTTGCTTATAACAATAACTTAAATTAACAATTAACCATCTTGCACTTTGATCTGGCCCTAATTCATGAGAAATACTTTAAATAATAATAATAAAAAAATGAATGAATGAAATTAAAAATGAGAGATGGTGAAGCTGCTAGGCAGTTTTCAGTCTGGAATGTTGCTAGGGTGTTCTGAGTCTTGTTTAGCCTGTTGCTATGTGGTTGCTCAGATGATCAGAGTCTGGAATGTTGCTATGCAGTTGCTAGGCTGTTTTAAGTGCTGTTTAGAATGTTGCTATGGCGTTTCTAAGGTGTTTTGAGTCTTGTTGAGAATTTTGCTAAGTTGTTTTGAGCCTGGAATGTTACTGTGCAGTTGCTAGGATCTTCTGGGTCTTGTTTACATGTTGCTATGCAGTCGCTAGGGTGTTCTGAATATAGTTTAACATGTTGCTATGTGGTTGCTAGGGTGCTCTGAGTCTGGAATGTTGCTGGGCTGTTTTGAGTGTTGTTTAGAATGTTGCTATGCAGTTAATATTGTGTTCTGAGCCTTGTTTAGAATAGTGTTTTGAGTCTGGTTAAGACTGTTGCTATGCAGTTTCTAGGCTGTTCTGAGTCTTGTGTAACATGTTGCTATACTAGGGTGTTCTGAGTGTAGTTTAGAATTTTGCTATGCAGTTGCTAGGGTGTTTTGAGTGTGCTATGTGGTTGCTATTTTTCTGAGTGTAGTTTAGAATGTAGGCCTGCAGCACACTAGATTGTTGCTATGCAGTTGGGAGGGTGTTCTGAATCTCGTTTAGAATGTTGCTACACGGTTGCTAGGATGTGCTGAGTGGTTGCTAAGTGTTTAGGTGCTTGTAATAGCCAAAGTCAAGTTTAATAGCTAGTTTTTAAATGCAGTGATGGTCTGTTACTGGCACTAGCTGGTTAAGCTGCTTGTTGCTTTATGTAAACCAGTGTGATCTGCCAGAACTAGCATGATTTGGTACACCAAACATCTTATAGCGGTAAACAGCAGTATGTTAAAGCTGGTTACATCTCACAGCTTCTGTAACAGCACTCAAGATGTTTGATGTGTGGATTTCATGTTCATGTAATCATCTGTAATGGCATTCATTAACGTTTCATCTAGATGTCATATAAACCAGCAGATTATGATTGCTGGGCTCAAATTGCTCATAATCTGCTAGAGTAACAGTCAGTCAGCTGTTTTGTTCTGTGGCTGAAGCTTTTAATTGGTGATATGGATGTGGGCTCAATACCATTGTCAGAATTAAAACACAATTAACATGATTGTCCATTCATTTTCACCAGACTGATTTTACTAAAGTCAGGCCAGCAGTATAGAAAAAATGTGTGGTAAATGTTTTCAAAAGCTCCCATTATAATCTATTGTATTATCTGTATTATTTAATTTTCTGGTAGGTGGTGCATTTATATTTATAATTTAGTAGTTTAGTAGTATAATTATAGTATACAGTATGTGTTTCATTTAGAGGTGTGTGATATTTATTGTCTATGATAATACCATAATTATTTAACAATGTGCAAGCTGACATTATCAAGTCTTTGAGTATATGCAAAAAAAAATGTGTTGAGAGTCCAAAAGCATTTACTGCGTGATGAAGCCTATTAGAACATAGTTAATGCCCCTATTGTTTTTATAAGATATGATATAGTTAAGTAATCACGCAAGTAAGAGTGGCGTATTGCCGAATATCAGCGCATGCGCAAGATCACAAATGTCGTATTGATTTTAAACAACAGTTCAACAAATAAGTTTATTGAGTGAGTTGCACTTTAGACACAATATTGTATGTTTTTCTGTTTCGAAAATAGTTCCAAACAAGTTTCAGATCTGAACATTGGTGCATCTCAGAGAAACACTGCTGTGTTTCGTTCCTGAATCAATCCATTTTGAATTAATCATTTGAGTCAGTGATTCAATGATCCATTCATAAAGACCTCACTTGCTTCATTTCTAAATGAATCAGCCATTTTGAACGAATCATTTGAATAAATGATTCAATGAATCACTCATTAAGACAGGGACTTGCCGCCACCTACTGGCAGTTTTAGTGTCATATTTATCTGTCCATGACAGGCCTATAAACCAGCCAAAGTAACAGTATAAAAACACACTCCGCAAAATATTGTTTAATTATAGTTATAAAAAAAATCAAAAACATTTTTGTCAATATTGCACACCCTAGTTTCATTATATATAATTTTGATTTTATTCTCTTTACCTTGTGTTAATTTTAAGCTTTAGATGCCTTAATAAATCCTTGGAGCAGGGAATACTTTTCTCAAAAGTTTCTTATTTTCTCTAATTATTAATTCCGTATGTGTATGTGACCTGAAGGCCTCTGGTGAATGAAATTAGTAAATTCCATGTGCACTCTTCAGTTTTTAACCACATTATTATTAATGAAAGTAGTATGAAATGCATTCATTATTATAATATAAGCTTCAGAAGGGCATGTTGTCCCATGTCACCCATGTTGTGGGTGACGTTTTGTCTAATCTGACCCTCGAGTTAGAATTATAATGACACGTATAATATCAGAATCACACTCTATTGTCTTTTTAATCGCATTGTTCGCCCCTCCTCTCCTTCAGGTTGTTCAGTTACTCAATACATAATTTTCCCTCTATCGTGTCGATCTCTGCTTACATTCTCTGAATGAGTCAATGGTGGTCTTAATTTAGCTCTGCACTGATAGCAAAGCAGAACACTGCAGTCTGATCTGTATTGACCTCTGAATGAGTCTGTGGATGAACCAGTGAGGCACAGCTGTGTCCGCAAACCCTCCACCAAAAATCCCCTGCTGTCCTTTACTATCCCTCCCCATCTCCCGCCAGACGCCAAGATTAAAGATCACATTAACATTGGTGAGATGTGCAAAGGCACCGAATGTTTAACCTCTCTGTCTGTGTGCACTTGTTGTTTGCCACAAAACAAAGCACAAAAGGCAGGTAAAAGTAGACTTTTACATTTCCTATAGAAAATGTGAGTGCAAAATTCACCACCATGTAGGGTGTGCGGTATTTATTGTCTATAGTATCATGATCGATAACATCCAAAAACATTCACTGTGTAATTTGTTATGAAACCAAAAAATATCCCTGTATGGTTTTTGTTTTTTATATTTATAAGATATATTATAGTTAAGCAATATCACACAAGCAAGAGTGACATTTTCCCAAATATTAGAGCGCGAGTATGATAACCCTAATTTCAAAAATTAATATATAAAATAACAGTTCAAAAAATAAGAAGCTAATATTGAGCGAGTTACATTTTAGACTCAACATTGTCTGATTTTTCTGTTTCGCCAACAAAAATTGTTCCAAATAAAGTTGGAGCAGAACTTTTGTGCATCTCAGAGCAACACTGCGGTCTTTCATTTCAAATTAATCTGTTTTTGAAGAAATTATATCAGTCAATGATTCAATAATCCATTCATAAAGAGAGCCACTTGCTTCCTTTCTAAATGAATCAGCCATTTTGAATGAATCATTTGAATTAATGATTCAATTAATCACATTTTCCAGAACAGAGCTGCGCCTTTACAGCTCGGACCTGCTAAAAACATCTGTTTTGGTTCTGATGAGGGAAGTCGTGGCCTAATGGTTAGAGAGTCGGACTCGTAACCCAAAGGTTGCGGGTTCGAGTCTCGTACCTGCAGGGATTGTAGGTGGGGGGAGTGAATGTACAGCGCTCTCTTCCACCTTCAATACCACGACTGAGGTGCCCTTGAGCAAGGCACCGAACCCCCAACTGCTCCCCGGGCGCCGCAGCATAAATGGCTGCCCACTGCTCCAGGTGTGTGTTCACGGTGTGTGTGTTCACTGCTGTGTGTGTGCACTTTGGATGGGTTAAATGCAGAGCACTAATTCCGAGTATGGGTCACCATACTTGGCCACGTGTCACGTCACTTTCGCTTTTTTCACTTTCACTTTATTAATCACTCATCAAGGGACTAGGCTGCCATCTACTGGCCGTTTTAGTGTCATATTTATTTATCAATGGCGGGCCTAAACCAGTCAAGGTACCAGCATAAAAACACACTCAGCAAAATATTAATTATCATTATCGAAAATTGTCAATATCGCACACCCCTTCCACCATGATGCTGGAGTGTTGCTCTGTGGTTGCTAGAAGCATTTTGAGTCTTTTTAAAGGGACAGTTCACCAAAAAAAATGAAAATTGTCATCATTTACTCACCCTCAAGTTATTTAAAAGATGTTTGAATTTCTTTCAGCTGTTGAACACAAAGAAAGATATTTTGAAGAATGCTGGTAACCAAACAGTTGATGGTAGCCTCTGACTTTTAATGTGTGGGCAAAATACTATGGAAGTCAACGGCTATAGTTTGGTTACCAACATTTTTCAAGATGTCGTCTTTTGTGTTCAGCAGAAGAAAGAAACTCATACAGGTCAATTTTGGGTGAACTATATTTTAAAATGTTGCTATGTGGTAGAATGGTTGATACGTGTGTGTGTGTGTGTTTTTGTGTGTGTGTATATACAGTATATATATATATATATATATATACAGTATATATTTATTTTCCTTGGATGAACTATGCCTTTAAGCGTCTGTGATATTCTGGTCTCTGAATTTTTTTTTTCCGTCCGTCAAAGTTTAATATTCAGGCTTGAGCAATAGTAATAAAATTCCCTTTATAAAAGAGTGCACAATTAGATCCACCTTTTTCTCTCCGCTTTCACTCTTTCTTTCCAAAGCGGCTTAATTGCTCTTTGCCAGGAATGCATTCCAAATCAGGATGCGCCCCATTTGTCTTCTTTACAGACTACACACTGGCACATTGTGCGCCCAGCCAAAAGGCAAATATCCATGCAGGTCTCATTCACAGCCCTGCATACAGAGCAAAAAGTGCAACCAGAACCCCTGCATGGCAAATCGCACCGAAAAACAAACCCTAATTTAGTTTTCCACAGACACTGTAGACTGGACACTCCGTGGGGTACGGCGGTTTTGATTGGGAACACGACTTCCCACATGAAAAGATGTGAGAAAATAATGAGAAGATTCTGATCTCTCTGACAGAGTTTGGCCGCCCCGTTCTGGCTCGCCATCATCAAATGGCATCTGCTCTCGTTCTTGTGCCAGATCAACTTGGCCCTCGGCTCTGAGCGGAAAAACCCATCATTTGGCAGTGGGACACCCTTGATGGTGCAACAGTGATGTCTCAAGCTGCTTTCTCTACGGTTACGTGTCAGAATAATTCGCCTTTTTCTGTGTTTGTCCAAACTAGAGAGAAAACATAAAGGTGTTTTTGACTCATCTGTTTATTAGATTCCCACTCATGGCCACAAGAGACAGTCGGATGGCGTTTGATTCCAGGTTTGACCCCTTTTTGTTTCCCCAAAGAATCATCCAGCCGCAAGGTCATCGTCATGTGGCTATTGTTCAAAGAATGGAGCTCAAATCTAGTTAAAAGTCTGGTTTTTGAATGTGTTATGAAACTTTTCAGGCATTCACACACCCTGCAGAGATTGTTTGCGACATTAAAAACAATGTTTTTTCTCCCATCTGGCTTTGCTGCTGCAATTACAATACTGGAATTACTGCACAGATGTCCGTCCACCAAGTCCATTTATTGAACAATGAGAAAACAACATGACATTTGCCTCTGGCGAACACGGCTAAGCCCTCAAGCGGAGCCGCGTCAGTGCATTGTGGAGGCTGAGTACTGACGTACAGAGAGAGAAATCATTTCACCTACACTTTAATTGATACTTAGGCACCCATGGGTTGGCTTCATTCAATACCGCGGCTGCTCAAACGCTCGTTTTTGTCCAGGGAGAGAGCATGCAGAGAGGCTACGAGGAGATCTCGGTGGTGCTGAATAGTATTGTGATTTGATTTGAAGGTGAAAAAGGATATCCTCGTCTCATGCACAATGAAATGACAGCTTGTTGCTTGTAATTGTACAGAGGAAATGTCACTGGTAATCAACAGTAGCGCTTAAGTTTTCAGCCTTTTGTGAAATACCAGGGGCTTGATTTGGAAAATGATGTATATGTTAGGATATGCATATTAAGATATTTCCTCCTCAGATTTCTTCCTCTGTTTCATTGTTATTGTTGACTTTGGCTTGTTTACTGGGTTTGTAAGGCACTTTCCCCACAAATATAGAGAAATTTGTTTGCAAATTTGCAAAATGTTTATTATTTTAATGTACTCTAATTTGACGTCTTTATCTGCTACCTGTTTGTCTCAATTTTTGCTCCTTGTGTGTGTGTTTTTAAACATATTCAAATATTTATTTTGTGTTAATTCTGGTGGTTGTGTCTTACGTCTTACATTGTTTTCTTTAAATCTGCAAATAAATAAATAAATAATAATAATAGAGAAACTTTTTACATTTTGATGCACAATATATGAAGAGTTAATTTGCAAAAACCGATAACCGATAATTTTTTTCAGAAATCACGTTTTTTTTTTATTGCGCATTCCAAGTAATATCAATCAAACTGAAGTTGGGTTGTTTTGATTAAGTAATAATAACTTAAACAAATACAGGTAATTTACAAAATAAAAGTTAATTGAAGGTATGTTTTTTTTTACATGTTAAAAGTTTGTTTTATAGCAAAAGCAGATAACTCCAACAGTCGTTTTTTTTTTGGCAAAAGCAGATAACTCCACATTTCATGTTTTAGAGTTTAAAAAAACACTCGTTTAATCTTTGTAATCTCCTCAGATGACAATGTAGATGCCTGACAAATGTTGTTGTTGTTGTGATCATAAACTGTATGGATGTGATTACACGCAATACACGGAGCTTTTCCCTCACCATTGTAACGCGCTGCTTTTGCAGCTTTTATTTTCCTTCTTCACCCTGAAGAAGATATCTCAAGTTCATCAAGTTCATCGAAATTATCCATCCTCGATCACTTTTAGTCAGCTCTGACGAAACAGCTAGCACGTCTTTTCAAAGTGAAAGTAGCCTTGTCAGTGTCACCTGACCTGAATACAGTGCGCTGATTCGCTAAAATGGACTTATCGGCTTCTGTTCAAAAACAACAAGGGCGCTTGTCGGCTTCTGAAGTAAAACGTGAACTCGCGATGCCTTGAAAGTGGACAAAACCAGCTTTTTTGACAAAACGTGTTTAGGGTTCAGATCGTACTATATGTGGAAAATAATGCACGACAATCAGCTCTTTTTTTTTTTAAGTGGCGTTTATTGGTTTTTGCAAATGAACTCTTCATATCTTACATATATTGATTATTTGGTGAAAAATGTTTTTTTTAGTTTATTTAAATTCTTAGTTTAATTTAATTGTGTATTGGCTGATACAGAATATTTAAATTTGCATGCTCATTTCTGAAGATTATTGCATTTTTAGATTTACCTTTAGATTTACCGTTACTAGCGCTCACTTTAATTTAATCTTAAATGAAGCAAACAATTCAGTAACAATAATAGTTTAATAATAAAATAAACAATATTATAAAAATATTATAATGTTATGATTTCTAAATTCACTTGTAAATAAAAAAGAATTTTATTTATTTATTTATTTATTTATTTATTTTGCACAAAATAGTATTGAATTTTAATATCAGGGATTTATTGGTTAACAGCCATAACATCACAATATTAATAGCTTATCATTATCAGCCAGCATTCTGATATCAGTAATACCTAATTTATTTATTTTTTCTTCTTCTTTCTTTAAAATAACATTCACTGATGAATTGTGCACTTTAAAACCAGATTTTTTTTATGAAGAAAGTAGGATAATTTTTAATGTCATGTGGGATCAATATCAAATAGAAAGAAAAAGAATGTGATTCACGCGTTTGAAATATTTTGTGTTAAGATTTGCACTGAACATATTGCAGCTTTTCGAGAAAGCAACTCATCCAGAAACAATTATCATATTTTGTACGAACCCTTGACTCTCTCAATATGTGTCTGTCAAAAGATGACCTAGATCCTGTCAGACGCCCAGGGGATCGACTGAGTCATTCATCTGGAAGTGCACTCCTGTAATGTCGTCTCAGGAGGAATAAAGGTGCTAGTCTAGTAAGAGGAAAAATCCAGGAATCCGGTGTTCATTGCGTCCAGAGTTGCTTGCATTGGCTTTCATTCTCCTATACTGTTGCAACGATTTGTTGAGACATTGGTGATAAAAGTCCTAAAACCATTTGGGCCTGAAATTGCGGGGCTGTTTTTAAAGCTGATAATAAAAAGCAACAGATAACGACACGTTTTACCTCCAGATTTGCCAATATTCTGTATAAAATGAGTGAAAACAATGGCAGTTTGGAGCAGCCGAGTAATTTAGCATGGCGGTTGTTTGAATTAAATCAGTAAAGGGAGAAATGACTAACTAGGGATAGTATCTTGGGGAAAACACAGATCGCTCTCTTTCTCCTTATTGCTCTGTTTCAGTGCTAGTTTTGGGGAAGTCGTGAGGACACAGTGGAAGTGGAATAAACAGGACCGGTCGGGGGTCTAGACAGATTAATGAGGAGAAGAGTCCCCTTCACTGGCCCTTTGACACACTGCTCAGAGAAATAAAGGCCTGTTTTACTTTTGTTCTGGCATTGTAATGAATCATGATCTCTCACAGAGCTGTAGATAGTTTCTCTGTATTAAAAAACAATAATGTCTCAGTCTCAGAGGCCTAGTGGGTAGAAATATGAGTGTGGAAATGGCCTGAGGAGAATTTGATTGTCCACAGGTGACTCCTTCGTAGCTCAGGGTACATAATTTTCTCAGATAAGTATCCTTCTCGCAGTTCTTTCACAGAATGATTGAATAGTCGATGCACATCAGGAGTACAGAACTATAAAATGAATGTGGATAGAAGATCAGTTTGTTTTGTCTTAGGAGAAATTGACTCAATTATATTGAGACTTTAGATTGCAGACCTATCAGATCTGAGATATTGAAGATATTATTGAGAAATCTTTATGAAGGGGAGTTTCATGTGGGATCATTGTTGACAGAATATAAAGCAATAAACTTTTATTTATTTATATTTGAAAAATATTTTATATTGAGTCTCTTGTTTATTTTATTTTGTTTGTTTGTTTGCTTTCATACTGAACCTCCCAGTTCTATTTGATTTTATTTGATTTTACTTAATTTGATTTTATTATTTTTGGAAGGAATCAAGCTTTGGTATTGAACCTATTTATTTTAAATTTTATTTTATTTTACTTTGTTTTATTTTACTATTTTATTTGGAAGAATTTAATAAGTATTTGCTTTCATATCGAACCTCCTTTTTTATTTTATTTTATTATTACATTTTTTTTTTTTTTCATTATTTTTTGGAAGGAATCAAGCTTTGATATTGAATCTCCTATTTATTTTATATATTTTTTTAATTTTATTTGGAGAAAAATATTTTTTAAGTATTTGGTTTCGTGTTAAACCTCCTATTTTATTTTATTTTATTTATTTTAGTATTTTAGTATTTTATTTTATTTTTTGTAAGGAATAAATCTTTGATATTTTTTATTTTATTTTATTTGTATTTAATTTATTTAATTTATTTTGAATAATTTTAAAAGTATTTGCTTTCATATTGAAAGTCCTATTTTATTTTTTTGAAGAATTTGAGAATTATTTGCTTTCATATTGAACCTCCCATTTTATTTTTTATTTTATTTTAATTTATTTGATGAATTAGATAAGAAATATTTTCTTTCATATCGAGCCTGCTGTTGTTGTCTAGAAGAAACTGATATTGAAAAGATGATTTGCCATTTGTGATTTCTTTCCCATGGGTGATTCCAAAGATGATTTTCTCATCCATGCATGATATTATGTACATTTAAAACGGATGCTTGTGTTGCCAGGTTCTATCTAATCTAATGTATTAAATTAGCCTACCTGTCCATCAGAAGATTCATGTCCATCATCTAAAGATGGTTTGCCACTGCAATAACGCTTTGATGGCTACATTAGGAAGTAACCCAGATTTTCAATTCTGACTCAAACCCAAACCACATAAAGACTCAGGGCTCAGTCCTGTGGTCAGATTAGTTTATTCCTCAGTGACAGGAGCGCTCGTTCAGATGCATGCTTCAGTGCCATTTACAACTCGCAATATGCCAGCACAACGTTGCCCTTGTTTTTCAGAATGACATCGCTACAAGCATTTACACTGGATTCCTCCTGGAAAACATGCTTCTATCCGCCAAAGCCTGTTGTTTTAGGAAGCCAAAAAGAAAAGAAAAAAACAATCTGACTTGTTTGTTTAACTATTGTGTTGTCAGTTGTCAGGGCTACAGAATGTGAATCAAATATTTACAAATTTGTGTTAAAAATTGAAATCTAAATTTGCTATAGACAGGAAAGTTTCATTGAGTTGTTGTTTATAATGATTATTTGGTGAGGAGATGTTAGTACATTTCATCTTTAGAGTGTGCAGGAGAGATTCTGATTCTCAAACAAATGACTCTTATGAACAGGTTATTTTTAATGAATCATTCTCAAACTTAAAAGTATATTGGTTTGAACTGGTCTAACAAATGATTAGAAGTTAATATAAATAGTGCTAATATACCAAATAACTAAAATTACCAAATTTCATGCTGAACCTCCTATTTTATTTCATTTTATTTATTTATTTTTTTTGGAAAGAATTAAGCTTTGATAACGAGCCTCCTATTTATTTATTTTTATTTTGAAGAATTTAAGAAGTATTTGATTTCATATTAAACCTTTATTTTATTTTATTATTTTTAGAAGGAATTAAGCTTTGATATTGAACTCCCTATTTTATTTTGTTTTGTTTAAAAAGTATTTAATTTCATATTGAACCTCTATTTTATTTTATTTTAACAACATTTTTTTGTTTGTTTTTAAACTTTTCATTTACTGAAATAGAGTTAATATACCAAATTGCTAAAATATTTTTTTTATCTTTATAAAACATGTTAAAAACATAAAATAATGCAATAAAGATGAATTTAATAACATAATATGCAACATAAACCCCTAATGAACATAACAGAAAAACTAAGAAACACATTTATTAAAAGAAACACATTTATTGAAAAAAAAATATCAAATGTCAGCTGTCATACAGTGAATGTCAATTTGCACATTTTCTCTGTAAATTATAAGATGACTTGTTCCTTTTCACTTACACAAACTGTACATTTAACTGTATTTTACTGTAAAACTACATGTAATGTCTCATTAGATCTATTACAGTTTTACACCATATAGATTAAGGGAACATTAACCAATTAACAGGTTTTTACCATAGAATTGATCATACCATATGAAATTACAATTATTTCTTACAGTGTATCCTTAGGCCCAGTTATAAGGTTGAATTTACTATAAGGGAAAACATTGCTTCTGAGCAACCATTTATATTGAGAGATTCTGTTATTTGGTGACTTAAATTCATTTGGTTCCTAAACGTTTCATTTTGGGGCGTTCTAGTCATTTTATTATCTGGAGCCAACGGTTGATTGAATGCACTGTAACTGACCTCGTACGGCGGCCCGTCCGGCCCCGACGGTTGTGAAATTGAGATGTGCCCATTAAGACGGATGGCGATACCTCACACCCGTATCGCCCTGATACTATATTCCTGCTTGTCAAGCTGAAAATCGTGCAACTAAACTAAGACAAATGGCTTGCATGGAAACGACGACAGCTTAATATTTGGCAAAGCTGAAAATGACATGACAGGAAGGGCCGTTTGTCATTGCCTTTGGCTTCACGGCATGTGTGGACATAGATAAAGATGCATATTACTTCGACTGCCACATTAGACTGTCTTTTTGGAAAGGAGCGAGCTGTGAAAGATGCATTAGTAATATTGTTAGTGCCGGAGTCATATAATTTTCCTTCATTTGCTCGTACGCTTTTCATTACATGAGTAAACACTTGACGTGGCTCCAAAATGCACATAAATCTCAAGGAGGGAGTGATTATATATTTTTAGAAAGCCTACCAGCAGTAAATGCCTGCACTCTAAAAAATGCTGGGTTAAATACAACCCAGTGCTGGGTAAAATAGGGACAAACCCAGCAATTGGGTTGTTTTGACCCAGCGCAGCACTGGGTTGTATTTAACCCAGCATTTTTTAGAGTGTGCCATTCCCCGTTCCATTTAGATGAAGCAATAAAGACGACCTTTTGTTTTCACTGTACGCATCGCTATGACCAGAGCCAGAGATGTCTTGTTGCACTACAAGAAGCTCTTTCTTTAGTTATGTAGATGCACAAACCAAAGTAATGTTTGGACGTCAAGCTAAAACAATGGCTCTAGTGTTCCTCTTATTTAAAAAAGACAACAAAACACAACCGCCAACTATCAGCGAAACATGTTTAAGTTGAGCTAGTGTTCGTTCAGCTGGCTCACAATTACATGAAAAGAAACCAAGCCTGCACTCTAAAAAATGCTGCGTTGTTTCAACCCGTCTCGATAAAAATCACAGTTTGTTCTTTCTCACCACACTCTAAAAAATGCTGGGTTGTTTCAACCCAACTTTGGGTCAAATATGGACTAACCCAACCGTTGGGTTAAAAATGTAATGTAAAAATTTAACCCAACGGTTGGGTTAGTCCATATTTGACCCAAAGTTGGGTTGAAACAACCCAGCATTTTTTAGAGTGTGGTGAGAAAGAACAAACTGTGATTTTTATCGAGACTACATGGCCATTTTGTTGCTCTTTAGACGCATCCTGCTGTGACGATTGCTAGCAGTCCCTAGCTGTTATCAAATTTTTTAGCGATCCATAAAAACAGCATTTTGCTTTTGTTCTATGTAAAGTCAGTATGTTGCCCTTTTAATGAGTAAAAACTGGATTAACTTGAAATGTTGGGCAACATTCTTGTGAAGACCTTCCTTTATTTACTGCAAACAGCAGGCTAGCTACTGTAAACGTTACTGGGAATGAGCTTGGATGAGGCACACATGAGCGTTAGTGCTTTTGCTAAGCTCTCTCTCTTACTACTTTTATGTAACCTGTCTATCTCTGATTGCTTTATGATCAGTTGTTGCTTTTTCACAGCTCAGGAGACTTAATAGGCTTTTGGGCAATGTTTGATGCATCTGTGTTTCTCCTCAAATTACTTAGTCATGCTTTAATTGCAATAATTGGTCTTTTTTAAAGGCTAAAGCTATAAACAAAAACATATGTGGAAATTAACTTAGTTTGAATATTTGAGTTTATATCGAGATCATTGACTTGATTTCAGACTTCTGAAACCAGGAGATGTATGATTACTGTTTATTATTATTTTTTTATTTTAGATTATTTTTTATATAATTGTATGAACATTTATTATTTTGTATTATAATATAATATAATATTTATGGATTAAATTCATGTTATCTTGGAAGATTTTATTGCAAGAGAGTTTATAGAGTTTATATTGAGATTGACTTAATTTCGGACTTCTGGAGATGTGTGATTACTATAGATAATTTATTTGACATTATATAATCTTGGTAATTTTATATTATATTATATAATATTTTTTTATCTTGGAGAATTTAATAGATGTTTGAGTTTATATTGAGATAACTGACTTTTGATCGTACACTTCTGAAACAATATGAAGCGTGATTATTGTATATAAAATTTTTATTTCAATTATATACATTTTGTGGATTAAGAAAAATTTGTGTTGCCAAAATTTGATATGTTTGAGTTTGTGTTGTCTTCTCTGACTTTTGATCGCAGACTTCTGAAACTATTGGAGACGTGTATATGCTGTATATTATACATGTTATATTAAAATACAGGTGCATCTCAATAAATTAGAATGTCTTGGCATGTCACCATATTCTAATTTGTTGAGATAGTGAATTGGTGGGTTTTTGTTAAATGTGAGCCAAAATCATCACAATTAAAAGAACCAAAGACTTAAACTACTTCAGTCTGTGTGCATTGAATTTATTTAATACACGAGTTTCACAATTTGAGTTGAATTACTGAAATAAATTAACTTTTCCACGACATTCTAATTTATTGAGATGCACCTATATATTTAAAATATATTGAGACCTCTTTTGACTGCAGATTTTGGTATCTTGGCAAATCTGAGCATAGTGTGAGATATTACAGAGATCTAAATCTCTATAGAAGATGTGTGCTTTTGTGGAGCTTTTGGGATGAGAAATATTTGTGAAGAAAGAGACTAATGCAAGTGTCTCTATTTCATCTCAATGTTGCTCTAATTTGTGATATTTCTATTTTATATGACCGTAACTAAATAATGAGTCTGTCACTGCTGAACAGAGTCTGTATAAGCAACAGCACAGATAATAAAGCCATACAGCTAAATGACTAGCCACATGTGAAATACGGTTTTCTGTGCAGGATTTAACACGTCAGTATGTGAAAGGAACCGGTCCCATGCTGGTTTGCTAGACGCTGCACAGAAGTTATGACCTATAAATGGCCCCAACGAGAGATGATTTATAGAAATAAAAGTGTGTTGACAGGCTAACTACCTCAGAGCTGCTGGGTGACTAGCTCTGTTTGCACTGTGGGTGGCACATCCTCACCCTGATAAGACTGATCTGAGAAAAGTTGTTTTTCTTTAAAATGCCAACATGAAGGGGTTAAATGACCACAAACAGGCACGTGCAACACATGCGGGACTTTACAGTGACTAACATGTATTACAGGTCTTATGCGTCAACCCACCGTGATATGAGTCATCACACATTCCAGGGGTCACTTTAAATGATTCAGATGTAAAGAAATTGAGTCATTATTGAAACCAATATGAAATGAAAATTTAAAACCTTTCCAGAACTACAGGTGCTAAACATGCACTGCCAGAAAAAAAGGTACAACAGTTGTCACTGGGGCAGTATCTTTTCCAAAGGTACTAATATGTACCATTTAGGTACCTTATATTAGGTACTAATATATTGTTTTAGGGGTAAATAAGGTACCTTTTGAAAAGGTACCACCTCAGTGACAGCTTTTGTACAGGTACCTTTTTTCTAAGAGTGTAGATGTGGGATATGGACATAGGGTCACGTTCCACACAAGCTGAAGACAAATCTTGATTTATAATTTGTCTAAATGCATTGCTTTGTTCACCATGTCAAACAATGAGCAAACTAGATGGATGCGTTTTTGTGAGTGGTGTTGCTTATGAAATATTCACTGCCTTATTGCTAAGCTATTTGGAGTATATCTTTTTATTTTGACATGTTTTCGTGGATTTGAGCGTGTAGCAATAACACACGAAAGAGAACTTAATTCGGCATTTGCACGCTGACTGAGAGGCGATTTCCTGTGAGTGCGCTTTGGGTGTGTGTGCATGGAAACCTGTCAGCTTTCAAGTACTGGCAAGACTTAAAAACACATGTGAATACTGAATGTTACGTTCGTGACAATGCATCGGGTCAGTGACAGCTCCGTCAATTGTCCCTGGACTCGGAAATATTTTTCGAGTCCCAAACGTTTGAGTCCAAGTCAAGTCAGAGTAAAAATGCATCCAAGACTGTGACAAGTCCAAGTCCACTAGAAGTTGTACTCGAGACGGAGTACTCAAACTCTAACAATTGCTACACTGTTCTTCTAAGTGTTTCTTTGTTTTGTTTTTGCTATGTGGTTGCCAGGCTGTTCTGAGTGTTTTTATTGTGTTGCTATGCAGTTGCTAGGCTGTTCCGAGTGTTTTATGTTGCTATGCAATTGCTACACTGTTCTGAGTGTTTTTTTATTGTGTTTCTATGTGGTTGCTAGGCTGTTCTGAGTGTTTTTATTGTGTTGCTATGCAGTTACTAGGTTGTTATGACTGTTTTATGTTGCTATGCAATTGCTACACTGTTCTGAGTGTTTTTATTGTGTTGCTATGTGGTTGCTAAGCTGTTCTGAGGGTTTTTATTTTGTTGTTATGCTGCTCTAAATTTTTTTTTTTTTTTATTGTGTTGCTGTGCGGTTGCTATGCTGTTCTGAGTATTTTTATTGTGTTTTTATGTGGTTGCCAGGTTGTTCTTAGTGGTTTGTGTGTTGCTATGCAGTTGCTAGGCTGTTCTGAGTGTTTTATGTTGCTATGCAATTGCTACACTGTTCTGAGTGTTTTTTATTGTGTTTATATGTGGTTGCTAGGCTGTTTTGATTGTGTTTATTGTGTTGCTATGCAGTTACTAGGCTGTTCTGAGTGTTTTATGTTGCTATGCAATTGCTACACTGTTCTGAGTGTTTTTTATCGTGTTGCTTTGTGGTTGCTGAGCTGTTTTGAGTGTTTGTATTGTGTTGTTATGCTGCTCTAAATGTATTTTTTTTATTGTGTTGCTGTGTGGTTGCTATGCTGTTCTGAGTATTTTTATTGTGTTTTTATGTGGTTGCCAGGTTGTTCTTAGTGGTTTGTGTGTTGCTATGCAGTTGCTGGGCTGTTCTGAGTGTTTTTTAGTCTGTTGCTGTGCGGTTGTTGGCGAATTTTAAATGGTTTAAGTGTGTGGGTTTTATTGTGTTTCTAGGCTTTGTGTGATCGTGTTTCTACTTTATAGGGTGTTCTGATTGGTGTTCAGTGTGTTGCTGTGTGGTTGCTAGGGCATTCTGAGTGGTTTGAGTGTGTTGCTGTGCTGTCGTTAGTGTGTTCTGAATGGTTTTTAATGTATTGTTGAATGGTTTCTAGGTTATTCTTACTAATGAATTGCTCTGTCTGTAATAGGGTGTTAAGAGTGAATTTTATTGTGTTGATGTGCAGTCTCTATAATTTTTGTCTCTTTTTTTGTTACTGTGACGGTATTAAAGTGTTGTAGGTGGTTTTAGTGTGTTGCTTGACAGTTGCTGTGGTGTTCTGAGTTTTTTTTTTATATATATATATTTGACTTGGCAAATATCATTAATAAGTCTATACTGTACATCAGATCATTCCTTTTATTTGAAAACTTTTGAAAACATTTGTTCTGCAACAAAAGTAGCTCTGACATTCTACAGACAGACATGGTAAGCTTAAGTATATATGCATATATAGCCTGAGCTAAAATACACAGTACACAATAGATAACCTTTCCCCGTAGTAATTAAAAAAAACACTGAATGGACAACCCGTGCCTCTCAGTGCCATATGCCGTGTAATAAAGAACTGTAGCAGTCGTGGGTTAAATTATGAGGGTCTAATTACTTGTCTAGTTAGCAGGCCATTCATCTCCTGTAATCACTCACAGATTTATAGTGATGTCATCAGAGCTCTGAAACCACACTCGATCAATAAGCACTCAGTCCTATAACTTATTTCTAGTAAATCAATGGGTGCCCTATAGAGACCTTAAACAGCATAATTAGTCTTTGCAGATCAATAGTTTAATCTCTCTTTTTCTCTCACTCTGTCTCTCAGTGACTATTCAGGGTGCGAGTTAGAAAAGGCAGAAACCGAAGGCAAGGTCGGAAGTTTATTTATGTTTACAATACATTATTATATTAAATACTTATAATTTTACATATAGGCTTGTTTTTGACAGTGGTTTCAGTCTATAGCTGTGTCCATTTTTTTCAGCACTTTGTATTTAAAAGTATAGTATCAAAATGATCACTGATTGTAATCTAGCTGTGCTTGGTGCACCAAAAGACAATTTAGGTTGTGTGAAATTTCTTTGTGAAAGTCATTATATAATTTGCACACTGATTGTATTTCTACAATAGAGCACGTGTCTCTCTGTGAATGTAATTAGTTGAGTCTTAATTACTCATTATGTCAATTGCACATGATTTTAAGTACTTAAGCTTACATATCAACATGCAATTTGCTGATTAGGGCAAACAAGGGCTGGGTGGTGTGAGGATATGTATCACGTGGTAGAGATTTACAGACTGGTAGAGATTCTGCTTTATGTTATTTACATGCGAGAGCGACAGCGAATCATGGAGTCCGTGTGAAATATACAGCAGGACGTGTCCCATTCAGAGTTTAGATATAAGTTTGGTCGTTGAGCAAAACTGCAACTTGCCTCATTAATATAAAAATGCCTCATTCAATCAGAATCAGAGCAATAGATTTTGTAATATTTGTTTAATATTGATATTTTTACTTAACTGTTATATAATTTCGCTAAAGATAGCGAAAGGGCAGATGGTGAAGAGGTAGATGGTGCGCCGCCCCAGGCCTGTACCCTGGTGTCCATGTTGGGTCGACCTCGTTCTCATCTTCCTGTCGCCATCAAAGCACAGCAGCTCTTTTGACTAACAAGAATCACCCACAAAATACAGGGAGGTGTTTGTGCATATTCATTCTCCCCTTGTGTTATTTCTATGCAGACAGGGAACTTTGTGTCATTTCCATTTCAAAGCCGGAGAAGAAAGGCAAAGAGCACTTCTTTATAATCACAGGGCTCTGAAATTGTATCCCAGCTTGGATACAAACAACGGGGACATTCTCGAAGGCACTTTTGTTGTTTCCTGATACTTTGCTCACTGACACTGAACCATTAACATCACCGGATCCAAGCACATGATATATGATACGTTTTGCTTAGGACATTTTTGTGCGTCACTGAACCTTAGCAGCCGTCACTATATATATATTCAAGACAGTATGAGCAAAACCTCTCATTTGGTGCTGTTCTCCTAGGCCCAATTGCGCAATTATCTTCAGTTGCCTTCTCAAGGTACGGCTTCACAGTCGAGGAAGGAAATTAACTGAGTTAGAAGACCAACAAACCACAATTGCTCCTTCTGAATACACAATTTAGCTTTGAGAGAAAATGCTGGCTTTCTAGATTGAGGTGATAATATCTGTCATATTCTCATCCTATAAAGGAACTCATAAACTTACATAATGCCATTGTCTTCACCACATCACAGGTTTGTCCTCATATTCTCTCTGTCTATTAAATGAAGGTTATCTTCCACACGTGGAATAAAGTTTGTGGAACAAATTATGAGGAAACTGACTGGTCAACATGAGTAACTGATAAAAATAACGATTTCTATTATTGTTTCAACTGGTTTTCCACTCAGAGTAAGGAACACACATGCACATAAAGGTTTCTTTATGTCTCAATTGTTTCTTCTAGACAGTATCTAGATGAAATAGAGACTTTTGTTATTGCTTTGCACTCATGTGTCACTTGAATTTCAAAAAAGGTCTCAAATTTTTCAAGATACCACTGTTTTGTTCTACAAAAACTGAATGATCTGAGCTGTACTATTCACATTCATTTTACAACACAGTACTCTTATGCATTAAAAATCATCATACTTGTGAATGTTATTTCAAATGTAATTTCTCCAAAAGCATTTTAGAAAAAGCACCTCAGAAAGAGTTGCTACTCTTTTAAGTATTATTTTAACATTTTCATAAAAGTAATTTTCCCTCAAGCAAACGCAAACATGATTTGCATCTTTCCACATGCCCTCACTGGATCATATTCAGAGCTTTTCAAGACCTTCAAATCTGAAAGTTGTGCAAGTTGCTTGTGAATTCATGCTTTCTCTGTTGACAGAAGACCAAATCACGGTGTACTAAAGTTTTAAAGTTTCACAAATAACTTTTTACTCTCTTCTTCTGTAGGAAACCATCGCGTAAGATCCAGAAACCCAAACACTTATCTGCAGACCTTTTACTCTCATAAACACCATATTGGCTAATTAAGAACTCTATAGAGCCCAAAACAGCCCTTGATAGGCTTTATTTTTAAGAGTGCAGCCACATCCAGTGGGCTGTTTGACTTCAAGATGCAGGACTCGTTTATTAATAGCTCCTTTCTGCACTAATGAGCCACTGCCAGCTGCCTATTGTGGCTTCACACTGGTCCTGCTTCACACTAATGTTATTGACCGACTCTGTTTGTGCATTCGAGTGGTGTGCGTACTGTCAGATAGGCTGCAATAAGCAGGCGTGTTATGTAAACATTGTAATGTGTCACTTTAAAGCATCTCGCCGCTCTCAGGACGCTCTCCACAAATGTATAGTCCCGGCCGTACACGCAGCCGTGAATCATGTGTGCATCAAAGCCCACGCCGCTGAACACGCGTGACCCCGAAGCCACATATATTGCGTTAGCACACATCAGTGTGTGGGTTTAGAAAGATGAGCGAAACCTGAATGGAAAGAGCGTTCATGGCGTTATTCCAGTGCTAGATGTACTGTAGATGTACAGGGTTTCAGCTTCAGTCTATATCTAAACAACAACACGGTCAGGATCATCTCAAGCATGTCATAAAGTCAGAACAGTTCATGTCACAACACAGACACGGTTGCATACTCACAGGAGTGGTTGGAGTCTGCAGGAGGCAAACAGCAGACCGTCTCTACTCTACTCTTCCTTCAGTGTGAAAGGGAGGAGGGTGGCCTCCAGGTCTGGAGGCAGTCAGCGCACCACCAGACAGATAATCCAAAACTGGAGGTGTCTTATTTAGTCTGCAGCACGCATTGCATGCGTGCATGCAGTAGAGAGAGGCACAGGCGTTTATCTTGCGTCCCTTTCCGCGCTCCCTCCTACTTCTGCTCATGAGAGACCCTTCTGACAGGAGGAGATGTGGGAAAACATAGAAAATAAATAAAAAAATAAAAACATACAGGAAGCAAATGTGTCTCTCTGAAGGATTTTATAATCATGCTGGGTCTCCACCCCCACTTGGCTGTCTCTCCTCCCATATTGTTATAGCAACGGCCAATCAGAGCGCTTCATCACACAAGTCCTCTCTGCCTGCTGAGAGACTGTGATTCTTTCACACCGGAGCTTGTTCAATATGGCTGTGGACCAATAGTGTGTGTGTGTGTGTGTGTGTGTGTGTGTGTGTGTGTGTGTGTGTGTGTGTGTTGTGGATGGATCACTCCATCATGCTCAGATTAGATTCAGTCCAGTAAAGCCTGATAAACGATCGGCTGCAGCTGCAGTTCTGCCTTTAATGAGGCTGAAACTTGAGTCTGTCTGCAGAGAGACTCGCCCTCCATATAAAGCACCTCACCTCACCACCTTCATCATCATCACCATCATCATCAACAACTTCACATACGGGTAATCAAAATCATCATCTTGATGTGATGTTGATATTGAGGATAGTGTGGTGGTGATGATGATGATAATTTTAGGGTTGAGGATGAGGTCATGATGAGGAAGAGGAAGATGTCCAGGTAGGCCTGTCTTATTGTATTGTACAAATTTCATTATAACCATCATGATCAACAGTGTCTTCTTAATAATTAATAATGATGATAATAAAATTCCTAAAAAGTCATAATTATGAGATACAAAGTCCAAAACTATGAGATACTAAGTCATAAATGGTGACATACCAAATCATAGCATAAAAATGGTGACATACCAAATCATAATTATAAGATATGAAGTCAAAACTGATAAAAAGTCAAAATTACTACATACTAAATCATAATTATGCGAAAAAAATAGAAATTGACATTAAGTCATAATTATGAGTGGAAGTATGAAATATATGTAATTTTAATGTCAAAATTGTAAGTCATATTTGTGAGATAAAAAGTTAATCATAGATAAGAAATTATGAGATACTAGGTCATAATTATGAGATAAAAAGTTGATATTATGAACAAGTGAAAATTATGAGATACTAAGTCATAATTATGATTTAGTTATGTTGAAATTATGAAAAAGTTCAAATGAAATATAAAATTATTATTATGACATAAAAAGTCAAAATTATCATTTAAAAAATGTGGATATTTTATGTCATTTTCTTTTTAATTTTACATAATTCTGATTTACCAAAGCATTTGTTTCAATATGGTTTAAACTGGTTTTAGATGGCTAGTGCTGGTCTGTTTCTAGCCCAGACTGGTTAAGATGGTTAATGTTTCAGGCCAACTTGACTAGTGGAATAGTGTGTGTGTGTGTGTGTGTGTGTGTGTGTGTGTGTGTGTGTGTTGTGGATGCTGTTAATTAGCTGATCTGTCTACTGGAAAGTTAAACTGTTTCTCGCTATATTTCTCAGCTGTCAAACCTGTAGTGTTTTTTGTTTTTGTCTGCTTTGTGGTTTACTTTCTTCACATGACCCATTGTTATTAGTGTGTGCTTTGAAGAAAGATGTCAAACACGTCGACGTAGACTAATTAGGGGACCGCTTTGCAAAAATGCAGGTTTTCACTAGCTAGTCAGTTGTTGGTTTAGCTCAGTTGAGAAGTGCTCTGTCTAAAAGACTTCATTAGAGGTTATTATGTGCTGATAAGTGTTCTTAATGAGTGTTGTTGTCTTGTTTTACACTTTAATTGACTAAAAATCTCTAAGACAAGATAATTAGGGCTTGTTTACATAAATTTGATCTTAAATATAATATCTTTATTGCACTGACAGACTTATTCTTGCTTATACTTTAAAAAGTTGAAAAATCTGTCAGTGTAATACCAAATACACTAGTGTTAAAGATACATTCTCTGAAAACAAGTCTTTATATCATAAGCATTGTTGCATCTCAAGTACATTTATCTCGTTTTAAGGAATTTTTTATTTTGCTTGAAAAAAACATCATAAACGTTTTTTTTTATGAAGTGTATGAATTTCTTTCTTGCGTTAAACACAAAAGTAGATATTTTGATTAATGTCCATGCTGCTCTTTTCCATACAATAAAAGTGAATGAGAGTGGACTCAGTTAAGCTCAAAAAATGGCAAAAAGCACCATAGAAGTATCATAAAATAGCCCATATGACCTGTGTAATGAGTGTTGTTGTCTTGTTTTACACTTTAATTGACTAAAAATCTCTAAGACAAGATAATTAGGGCTTGTTTACATAAATTTGATCTTAAATATAATATCTTTATTGCACTGACAGACTTATTCTTGCTTATACTTTAAAAAGTTGAAAAATCTGTCAGTGTAATACCAAATACACTAGTGTTAAAGATACATTCTCTGAAAACAAGTCTTTATATCATAAGCATTGTTGCATCTCAAGTAAATTTATCTCGTTTTAAGGAATTTTTTATTTTGCTTGAAAAAAACATCATAAACGTTTTTTTTATGAAGTGTATGAATTTCTTTCTTGCGTTAATCACAAAAGTAGATATTTTGATTAATGTCCATGCTGCTCTTTCCATACAATAAAAGTGAATGAGAGTGGACTCAGTTAAGCTCAAAAAATGGCAAAAAGCACCATAGAAGTATTATAAAATAGCCCATATGACCTGTGTGCTGTTTTTTCAAGCCTTCTGAAGCAATGTGATAGGCTTGTGTGAGGAGCAGACTGAAATTGAAGTCATTGTTCATTAATAATTTAATATATTTTCCCTCCTCTCTAGTTCTCAAATCTAATTTGCGTTCGTCTCATATATGGCATTTAATGCCATGTTATTTCAGTATTATTTACAATAGGCCTATTTATTCATTTTTAAAATTGGCTTTTATTTTTATATATTCAGTTTTATTCGAATTTAAGTTTTTGTTTATATGCACAAACCATTTATTTATAAAATAATTGTAAATATGTAAATACAAATGTAAACAAAATTAACAAAATTGAGTGTTAAGCAATATATATATATATATATATATATACTGTATTTTCAAAATAGATGTTATATTTTATTAATATATTAATAATTGAAAATATATATATATTTTTTTTATTATAATAATTTTAGTACTTCAACTTTATTTCAGTTAGTTTCTGGGGCATTTCTTCATTCAGTGTTTATATTAAATTGTAGAAATGTAACAATTTTGGAGCTGTGGACACTTTATGCTTTAGTGGTACTGCAAAACTTCCCTTTCTGTGTTCCACAAAAGAAAGTCAGTCAAACCGGTTTGAAACAACATGAGGTGAGTAAATGATGACAGAATTTTTATGTCTGTCTGAACTATTCCTACAGTTTAGTTCTGTTCCTTTAAAACACTGAGGGATGGTAAAATGCAGCCGTGAATAGAGAAAATCATTGTTAGATGTTGTGCGTCTCACAGCAGTAACACAGTCAAAGCTCCTTTTCATTAAGCCAGCAATTCAGATGTTCAAACAACTTTCAGCTCGGTTTCAAACACAAGGTTTATTGATGTTTGCGTATGTGCCTTTACCCGCTGTATATGTAGCGCACTACATATAGCAGGAGATCTCAGAGCCAGTGACCCGGATGGCAGCAGAACGAGTACTCAGCAAAAATTAGGCATCCAAATTAGGTTTTCACACCTGAATTGGAAAAAGTAATTTCACTGAAATGAGGTTCAGAGAACCATGGGTACAGCAGAAATGGAGACAGTACAAAAGGGTTGTGCACCTTTCACACATTTTCTTCTGAAGCAAGTCAGCAGCTTTTATTTTTTTATATTAGAATCAGTCAATAATTGATAGTGATGTTTACAGGAGACCTACATGACTAAAGTTAGTAGAAAGACTTTCTGTACTTTTCAGTACTGCAGCCTATGTTCTGAACACAATTATTTTTAATGAAACAGTGGTTTTCAGTAATGGATCATGTGCACTTACACGATCATTATCACAAAATAAACCCTCAACCCTGATGGGAAGTGGAGCGTAAATAATGAAGACCTTAATTAACTAACTAACTCATAACCTTTTGTTTAATTGCACTTAAAAATCTTCTCTACTGTCGGTTGTTCTGCACTTCCTTTTCTGCTGTAGAAATGCATTATTGTCTGTTGAAGTTTGGTCCAGTAGCACTTCTGATATTGTTTTCTCTCTTGGATTAATCAGTTCTGCTTGTATTGTCCTCTTTGGTCGCTTTGGATAAAAGCTTCTGCTAAATGAATAAATATAAATAAATGTAAATTATGTTTTAAAGTAAGTATAGGCCCTATATGTTACTTAGCAGTTAAAGTGAAATTTAATTGATAACGTTTATATATGCATTTAAAGCCACATTAAAATATAAGAAACTCATAGAAGTACTTTTGTGTGCTTTATGTATGTGCTTCGTTTTTTCTCAACGTAAATATAGACTCCGCCTAGTAAATTAGTAAACAGTAAATTATAAGTAACGCATAGAAGTACTAAATAGACTCTGTAAATATATACTCTGTTCCGACTACAGTTCTGGCTATAGAAACATTTTTATAACATGACTTATTTGCAACACTATTATTTACAGTAGAAAAAAAACAAGAAAAAAAAAGAAGATATATACTGTATACAAACACACACAGTAAATTTAGCACTTTGGGTCTAAGAAAAGCACATTATACATAAAATGCATTATTATTATTATCATTATTATTATTATTATTTAAATATATAAACAAAATATACATTTTAAAATGTCCATATTAATTATATTATATTATATTATATTATATTATATTATATTACACATCCATTTTCCAAACCGTTCCATTTTTATAACGTGACTGTTTTGCAACATTGTATCATTTACAATAGCCTTTTCTTTTACTACATTTCAGATGCCTTTTTGCTTTATATCATAAATTATATAAAAAATTATCATTTATAAATAGTATAATTACTATAAATTATAAAGTATTATACATGTCATTTATTTTTTTTATTATATTATATTACTTTACATTATTATTTTCATTTCATTTATGATTTAAACAAAGAGTAAAAGTATGTGACAATTATTTATGTGAAGAAATCAAAGAAACATCAAGATAAATATCACTTGTAAACAGAATATTTTATTGTGTGTCATTGTTAACCAAGCTGTAATTATGCAAAACATGGGAAAATACAGTATTGCTTGCTTGTGTGTATTCAGGGACATAAAATGCTAGCTGTGAAATTTTGTGAAATGATTTATAGCTGCACAAAAAAACTCTATATTCAACATTATTATTATTATTATTATTATTATTTTGAAGGGATGAGATTGATGTGATATTAGGATTGTTTACACATTGACAGCTTTGATGGTAATAATAGTGTGAAGTTGGACGTTAGTGAACCGTTCAGATGTGTGGCTCTGTTGATGTCACAAAGCAAGGCCAGACACAACAGGTAAGTGCAAATCAGGATGGTTTATTGACTGGGTAAGGGGATGACTGGAATAGGTGTGTAAAGGCAGGTGAGTGTCAACACAGTGAATGGTTCCAGGGTGCTTATCTGAGTTCTGATGGTGAGGATCGGATGCCGGTTACGTTGGAGATCGTGGAACAGTATCCAAGGAGTCGTTGGAGGATCGCGGAGGAACAGCAGGTAATTCGTTCTAGGAGAATTTGGCAGAGAGAGTCCAGAGAAGTTCGTAGGAGTGAACGGTAGACCGGACAGTGAGTGACTGTGCTGTGTGTGTATTTGTAGTGTGGCTTGATTGGTGACAGCAGGTGCGGGTGATCAGAACTCAGGTGACTGTGATCGGGTAATTATCCTGGATGGTGACTGAAGTGACTGTGATGAATCCCTGACAGTTGAAGCCGTCAGACGCCTCTGTGCTGTCAGAACTGACAGGATGATAGAATCACATGCTCCTCTGTGATGGAAACTACCGGCACACATCAAACAGCATGATCAGAGCTGGTGTTTGCCTCTTAACCTTGTTGTTCGGTGAGCAGTACAAATAAGTTTTATATGCTGAAGTTCAGTGTAGTTTTTTTCTCTTAATTTCAAATAGAAATACTTTGTTTGTGGGCAGCAGTGAGGACCTGATAGTGAGCTGTTTCTGTAAAAGATTAAAACTGAAAGGCATTAAATAGGGACCAGTGACCTTTAATTGGTCCAGAAGCTTGTAATCAGCTGATTCCAATGATGCTTATTAGATTAATTGGTTTGAAATGCCAACACAAATCTTTCTTTGATTTTATAGCTTGATGATGAGACACTTTGAGGGTCGCTGACGGTGGAAAAATAAGAAACAATAACTGCATTATAGTGTGATACAGCATATTTGAAGCCATGCAAATCTAATTTATCTGTCCTTTGTTTTATTGAATCTATTGCATTTATTGTAAGTTTCGCTGAAAGCACAGAATATGCATCTCCTTTTTTCTATATAAACTTCAAAAGATCTTGATGAGATTGGAGTACTGCTAGACATACCGAATGCAATATGTATACTATGCATATTACACATAATTTGTAATGTTTAATAACATTCTGTGGTGATATTTTTATTAACATTTCTGGAATAAAATATCCAACTCCTTGTTACAGTGACATTTTGCATAATTTGAGAACACTGCAGCATGATTGCAAATGATGCAACTGTTCACTAGTGATAATTACCTTGATTTTCCTTTGATTTCTTCATGTATCATGTCTCATATTTCATCTCAAGTACTTCAATGACACTTTTGTCTCCTTGGTAACCACGATGGAAATCAAGATGGAAAAATTAAACTTTTTTTTGTAATGATTAAAATGATACATTTTGCTTTTTTTTCCACAATTTTAAAGTTTATTTTACTCTTTCACTCATTGTTTTGTTTACACAGACCCTACCGGTCAAAAGTTTGGAATAATTAAGATATTTTCAAATGTTTTTATTGGATCAAAAGTGCAGTAAAAATAATTTTGTAAAATGTTATTACAATTTAAAATAACTGTCTTCTATTTTAATATTTATAAACAGCATTTATTTGAAATAGAAATCTTTTGTAACATTATAAATGTTTTCACTGCCACCTTTGATACATTTAATGCTTACTTGCTGAATAAAATTATTGCTATCTTATTTCTTATTAAAAAAAATACATTTGAATGGTAGTGTATCATTTTGGATTGGTTTGGATAAAACAATTTTTTGAGAAGGAAATCGTCATATTAGAATGATTTCTGAAGGATCATGTGACACTGTAAGACTGGAGTAATGATGCTGAAAATTCAGCTTTGCATCACAGGAATAAATTACGTTTTAAAACATATTCAAATAAAAAGCAATTATTTTATTATGATAACATTTCACAATATTACTGTTTTACTGTATTTTTCCCAAATAAATGCATACTTGGTGAGCATATGTTTCTTTCAAAGACATCTTAAAAATCTTGATTATTCCAGACTTTTGTGTGTGCTTATGCAAAAGTTGACAAGTAAAAGTCATATTTTTTTCCCCCTGCAAATGTCACTTGATGGCAAAATATTAAATCAGCTCATTTTCTAGATTACTGTTTTACATGCAATAAAAAAGGTGAATTTTGAGGTGCAAAAAAAACCAAAGATTCTGGGAATTTACAGTGACAGATTCTTTTAGGTTTTCACACTGAGCTGATGCTGTATATAATTGTACTCGGCAGCACTAGACTGTCAATAATCAACATATAGATCTAAATCTGACAGAAGGGAGTATTTGTAAGTGAGGCGTGTTGGTAACGTCAAGCCTTTTCTCCTGAGTCACTCAGCCGACCAACCTGGAAAACTCTGCTGACAAAGAGACTGAATCGGTCGAGTGACATTGTCGGGAGCGAAAGAGAAAGAGATTGAACAGCAGAGGGACAGAGTTCTCTCCCCGCAGGCAACACGCTGAGATCTGATTAGATCTGCGATGCCCTTCACAGTGGACTCAGATCCGAACGGGGCCAAACGAACGCTCCAGAAAATGAAAATCTATTTTCACCAAACGGCCGGGGTTAATATTTCATGAACAAACAGGAGTGTGATGCGGTGGCAAGCTGCAGGACCCGTCGTGTTTGCACAAGAACGATCCGCAGCTTTTTTAAAGAGCGGCTTTGATTTATGCGGTGAGAGAGGACACGTCTGATGGAGTCTGTGCTGCGAAAGCATGGAGTCAGCACATTGACTGGATAACAAGACTCTTCATCAAGGTTTCCCCTGTGAGAGAACTCGTTTCAGTGGCTCTCGATCGATTGAGCTGTATCTTCTTCTCATTTTGGAGTGTGTCTCCTTTGTGATGGTGTGTAGAAGTGCCTGATAGGACGTCTGCTGCTGCTCTTCAGAATGTCAGAGCTTCTGTTAAAGACCTTACTTTGTGCATGCAATGAGATCTTTGCTTTTTTAACCCTACAAAGCTTAGTGGATCATATTTGATACACAAATTTCTAAAGCCTCAAATGATCAAAACCTTTCTGAACAACCTGTTGTACACAATCTTCTCCATGCCTTCTGTCCTCTGATTGATACTTTTTTATTAAGTAAAATTTCTTCAGTTCCACTTTATATTAAGTGGCTTTAAATCAAGCGTAGCGTTAGCTCTGGCAGGTTACGTTAGTCAAGCTCCCATCAGCTGACCTTCAGCTGATCCCCATCTACCTATGGGACTACGACACCTATCTAAGCATTCATATATAAGGTCCCTCCGTATTATCAGCAGTTTTCGCATTGCTCAATAGCTAATTACCCTCCTCCATCCCCAACTCCTCCTCTGTCAGTCGGGATTCAGCCTTCTGATTCTCCTTGAATCAGACTAATTCTAAAATGTGTACATAAAATGATTGAACTTTAACAATATCTGCAATACATTTATGTTAGTTCTGTTCTGTTTACCCTGGGGGGTTATCGCTGCTCTCCCTGCTCTCATCCATGCTAGGCTGCATGGAGGCGCAGGGAGTTCTTGCCCAGAACAGAACCATACCGCCAATCCAAACTGTATGCTAATTGTCATATCTTTGATGATAGTGGTCCTGACAGAACTACTATGTACTTACATTTAAATTAATCATTTGGTACAATGCACTTATTGTGTACATACATGTTTTTACATTGCACTTGTATTTTAAAAATACCTGCATGTAATTACATTTATAATTACACTGGTGACCCATCCCTTACACCACCCTTAAACCTACCCATACCACCAAACTTGTCCCTAACCTTACCCATATCCCACCTCAGTAGCAGCAAAAATGTTTTGCAATACAATATGAACACAATAAGTACATTGTACTTATTTTTTGATGTAAGTACATGGTAGTTAAGGCCACTTAATATAAAGTGGGACGAGTTCTTTTAGTGTAATTATAAAAACGTTCACCTTCAGGTTATGGTACACACGTCTTTTTCCTGTGAAATCTTTACTGGTTTTTATTAAGTAAATATAAGAATAACTTTCATATTGTTAATAACGAAGTAGCTTAGTTTACTTGATCCATACAACATAAAAAGCAAATATGATTTTTGAAGAGCTTTTGAGGAACATTATTATTTGTTATCTCTAAATCATCATTTTATTGCATTGCATTGTTTTTATTCCTAAATTCATCTTTTTCAACTGATATCATAAAATTACTTTATCTTCTGATACGCAATTCCTCCTTTTCTTCTTCTTTCTTACAATTGCTTCTTCTTCTTTCCTCCTCCTCCTCCTTCTTACAATTCCTTTTTCTTATATCATAATTCCTTCATCTTTTTGGATGTCATGCGATTCCTTCTTCTTCTGATATCATATATTTCCTCCTCCTCCTTGTTATTGTTCTTCTTCTATCCTACCATTTCTTCTTCTTCTTGCAATTCCCTCCTCCTCCTCCTCCTCATTTTTGTTGTTCTTTTTCTTCTATCATAGAAATTCATCTTTTTCTGACATGCAATTTCTTTTCTGTCTTGTTCTATATTACAATTTATTCGTTTCGTTCTTCTATCATGCAATTTCTTCATCTTCTATCATAAAAAATCTTTATATTTTTTCTGATATGCCATTTCTTCTTTTTCTTCATCATCATCATCTTTTTTGAGTGTGCTTTGTTGTAAGCAAATACATTTTTGCGTATGGCATGAATGTGCCAGGTTTGATGAAAACTGACATAAAAATTGACCCTATTTTACACTTATTGTGAATGATTTATCAGTTCACTCCATTCTAAAGAAAAACACAATTTTTTCATAATCTTGAATACAAATGTATTAACTTTAAGCTATTTAGATGTTCGCTCAGAAATATGTCATGGTACAGAATTAAAATGGGTCCTGAATGTTTGACTAAGTTTAAAACTCTGTTTAACTGACTTTAATAATACTGCTGTCATTTATCAGAGAAGTGCTGTAGACAATACACTCATTTATTTACCCGTTGATTAGAGGGAATGGGTGAATTGTCTGCACTCTGTGGTAAAAGAAATATAATCACTCCACAAGGTCAGAAAATAAGAGTGTTTATTCTCCTGGTGGAAGTTCCATCTGAACCCAACCGTGAGGCGAGCAGAAGAATAAGGCACAAACTGTGTTCTTGAGATTCGACTTGATTCATCTCATTGAGATCTCAGTGAGGGTTAATTCTGATTAGTGATGCTCTTTGTCGGTGGGCCGCATGCACACTGCGTTCAGTCAGGGCCAATTGCTAGTTTTCTGATGACCTTGGTGGCAATAAAAGCTCCATTATCAGACCGTGACGTCATCGTTCAGTTACACTGGCTGAAGATGATATATTGTCGCAGGCCGGAACAAAAGAGATTTCACAGTAAGAGCGACTGGTGACCTCAACGTTCTGGGAATACACTCAAGTTTGGACACCGTTTTTTTTTTCTCAGAGGGAAAAAATAACAAATCTAGCCTTTGAATAAATATCCCCATGACCTTCAGGAGGCATGAAGGAATTTCACTTAACGATTCTTGGCCCAAGGGGGAATATATATATATATATATATCGTTTTTTAAAGAAGTTTCTTATGCTCATCAATAATGTTTTTCTATTTTATTATACTTTAAAATGTAATTTATTCCTGTGATCAAAGCCAAATTTTCAGCATCATTACTCCAGTCTTCAGTGTCCAGTACATGATCCTTCAGAAATCATTCTAATATGCTGATTTATTATCAATGTTGGAAACAGATGTGCTGTGATACTTTTTTCAGGATTCTTTGATGAATAAAAAGTTGAAAAGAACAGCATTTATTTAAAATAGAAATCTTTTGTGACATTATACACTACCGTTCAAAAGTTTGGGATCAGTCCATTTTTTTTTCTTTCTTTTTTTGAAAGAAATCAATACTTTTATTCAGCAAGGATGTGTTAAATTAATAAAAAGTGATAATAAAGACTTATTGTTAGAAAAGATTTCAATTTTGAATAAATACTGTTCTTTTTAACTTTTTATTTAAAAAAGATATTATATATAAATTCTATAATATTATATATTATTAAATACAAATTAAATGATTAATTATCTAGTAATGCACTACACCCAACATTGGATTAAAGTCATATGACTTGTTATATTTACATAGATTATTTTAAACTTTTAATTATTTTTGTGCTTTATTTTTTCTGTTGGATGAGTAATCACACAAAATCTCATATACAGTACATTACTGAACAAAACAATATCATCAACAATTTTTTCGTTTAATTACTCATTCATATAATTAAATAAAATTGCAATTTAATATTAGTTATTCATTTAAACTTTTAAAAACCTGTTGGCTTGATTATTAAAATGTTTTTTTTAATAGAAAAAAACTTTTTTTTTTTTTTTTTACAAGTTTTCCACACGTTCTGTAAGTTTTAGAATAGCATATAAACAAGATAAACTACTATAATCGGTCAAGTCTTTGGTTATTTTCAGCATTATTTAATAATAGTAATTTATTTTAGCATAATTTCCTGTAAGCTTCAGAAACTAGTATCATCATCTTTGTAAAAGATTAAAAGGCAGTTTTATATGAATGGCTCGACTTTGGATCACATAGACTTGCCAACTCCACTCAAATGCAACACAACTATTGCTCTCGCTTACAGCAGAACAGCAGAGCTCACCCTCATCAGCGCCGGCTCCAGGTTTCACCACAGCAGCTCGGAGACGCCGAGGGATGAAAAGCAAATGCCTCTTTCAACAAAAGCATTAGCCAGCCTTTGAATTATGCAAGTTCCACACTTAAAGGAGCTTCAAATTGATATTTCTTAAGTCAAAGAACAAAAGAGATGAAAGGCAAAGGCCCTGTGAAGACAGACGGACACTCTTTCATTAAAACTGTATCTTCATTCAAAGAAGAGGCTCGTCTTGAGACAATAAAACATGGCACAATATTTTGCAGTTCTCTGCCAAGAATTTCTTCCATCTTTTCTCATATGTGAAATGTATGATGAGTAACCGACAACATTAGCAGTGAACTAGCATTTCTAATAGCTCTGATTCATAATTTTATTTATTTAGTCATTTATCAGACGCTTTTATCCAAAGCGACTTACAAATGAGGACAACAGAAGCAATCAATTGTAGTATTAAAACAACTAAAAACAGATCCAAAACTAAAAGCTAAAACTTTATAAATACTACCTATACACATTTTAAAAATAAAGAGATTAAATAAAAATGACAAACAAAATTTCAAAATTTAACATTTAAATGAAAAGCAAAAAATAAAGCTAAAAACAATTCAAAATATTGAAGAACAAAAGGTATAAGAGTATAATAATGATTCTAACATAACACTAAGCCAAACACCAAAAGGCCAAGCAAGCGCAGACACTGACAAGATACGCGATACAGAACGAGACCAAACGCGATATCAGCACGTCTCCACACATCTTTTCATATGTCATAAAGATTATACAAGCAAGACCTTAGTCAGAAGCCACCGCATTTAATTTGAGGAGAATGAAGGCGAGGTCATGAGACACAGAATGATAAGTCAGTTTCATGTAATCAGACATTTCACTATAAGCCAAAAATCTGATGCATTTTGCAGCTGCTTCTGGCCAAGAACAACCCACTCAAAAAGTGAAAAATCTGATTGACATTTAAAGCAAGCAAACAATGTTAGCTTCGATTTTACATGTCATTTAGGGGTAAATAATGTGTAGTTAGTTGACTACTATCAAAAAATAAACCCCAAAGGATGATCAAGGGTTTATTTTGTATATACGTGTGTGTGTATAACTCTTTTTTAAATATTTTAGAATTATTAATATATATATGCTGATTAGAATCAGGTATTACAGAAAACCATGTCTAATTTGTAAGATTTGATGCCACTAACTTGGAATACATCGTATAATCCAGCTTGTTCTCCTCATAAATGGTCATTGTTTGAAGCCTTTACCATGTAAACATAACTGTGTTTCCAGATGGACTGTTGCATCTGACTCCCGGACAATGTGTAATGCCAACCAATCTGATTGCAGCTGCCAATTACCAGCTCTGGCCTTCCTTTCAGTATATATCAGATGGTTAGTGTGGCTATTGTTAACCACAAAATGGCTTCTACTGGATATTTGTAAAATGTTGTACATTCATATATACATGTGATTAAAACTGTTATGTCTGTGATATGATACTTGAACACAAGACGAGGTGTATACATGAACTCACTTCAACTTTTACTTAACAGGATCACCACATGCAAAACAGGCATGAGCAAACAATCCTGCACGTGTTGAACAACAGACATACATAATAGAACAACGATGTCTGTCATGCTGATGATATACAACATTTCCTTCTCCCTCAAGAAAAGAAGTACATAAAATGTTGCACTTATTTCCAGGGAAGTCTTTGTGAACTCTGTGTGTGAACTCCCGCACAAATACATCAATGTACTGTTCTTACCATGGCCTATGCCGCAACCAAGACTCTAAACAGTCTCTATCAGTCTCTGTGGTGGTTTATGCACACTTGTTGGATAGCGTCTTTCCTCACAGGGCACCCTCTCAGTGTCTGCTGAAACAGTGCTGGTTTCAGAATGGGGTGTAGATGGTGGTGATACAGGTGGGTGAGGACAATGACTCTGGCCATTTATGCTTGAAGGCAGGGGCGATTCTAGGATATATAGAAAGCCATATATCTATGGCTATAGCTATAGATATATAGCTATAGCCCCCCTAAAAATGGCCTAGTGATGCCCATGCTTAAAGGGGATGATGGTAGCTCTACTTGAGAGACAGAAGAAACAGCAGGCTGAATTGAGACCTCTTCTGCTCTTGTCAGTGCACTTTTCCTTAACTGGTCGACATGACGCCACCATAGTGTACCACCCGACAGCTCAATCTGGTAAGTCAATGGTCCAGTTTGCTCCTTAACTGCAGCAATAACCCACTTGCAGTCTCCACTTGCAAGCACAGTCTCTCCAACTGCAAAGCTCCGTGTGGCTCTGGCAGAGCTCCTCAGGCTTTGATTCATTTGCCTGTTTTGCACAGTTTGTTTGAGGTTCGGCAGTATCAGATCCAACCTAGAACGAAGTGGACGCCCCATGAACAACATAGCTGGAGTTTGGTTTGTAGTTGCATGGGTGGCATTTCTGTATGCGAACAGAAAGTTGGACAGCTTTTGCTGGAGTGTAAATTTCTCATGTGCCATAGCTTGGAGTCTTCGCTTAAGGCTTTGTACAAACCACTCTGCTTGTTCATTAGTTGCTGGGTACCATGGGGCCATTTCTGCGAAGGAATGTCTGAAAATCAGAGGCAGTAAATTGTGGCCCATTGTCACTTACTAACTGATGAGGAACTCCAGTTCTGGCAAACACGTTCCTCAGTACCGCAATGGTGCGTGCAGAAGTGGTGGTACTCATGATGAAAACCTCAGGCCATTTGGAACAGGCGTCAACTACCACCAGGAACGTCGATCCCATGAATGGTCCTGCAAAATCGACATGTACTCGCTCCCATGGAGATGCTGGCCATTCCCAAGGGTGAAGTGGTGCATGTTCTGGCTCATTCTGTGTCATTTGGCAGCCAGGGCACTGCAGTGTCAGCCGCTCTATCTCTTGATCCATCCCTGGCCACCACACCTAACTCCTGGCAAGTGCTTTCATTTTCACCACTCCTAGATGTCCCTTATGCAACTCATCTAGGACACTAGATCTTAGTCTGGTGGGTATGATGGTTCGCAGCCCCCACATCACACACCCAGCATTTAGAGAGAGGTCATGACGTTTTGCATAGACATTTGCATAGGCAGCAGCGATTTGTGATCAGTTGTCCAGCCTTTAAGTATTGCCAAATACACTTGTGACAGAATCTTGTCGCGTTTGGTTTCTGTTTTCACCATATCTGCTGTGACAGGCAGACCTTCGGTTTGGCTGAAGGAAAACATATCCAGGACTCCTTCCTCTCCATATTCATCTTTTGCCATTTCTGATGGCAAACGAGACAGTCCATCTGCATTAGCATGACATGCAGTGCGTTTATTCTCAATCTTGTAACGATGACCACCCAAAAACAATGCCCAGCGTTGCATACGAGCAGCTGCTGTGGCAGGGATTCCTTTCTGCGGGCTGAAGATAGAAGTAAGCGGTTGATGATCCGTAACAAGGGTAAATTCCCTGCCGAAGAGATAGTGTTTGAATCTTTTGACACCCCACACTAAACTCAATGTCTCTTTGTCAATTTGGGCATAATTCTTCTCAGCTGCAGACAAGGACCGTGATGCAAAAGCAATGGGCCTCTCGCTACCATCTTCCATTAGATGTGACTTCACTGCCCCAGTACCATAAGGAGAGGCATCACACGCCAGCTTCACTGGGAGGGATGGATTGTAATGTGTCAGGACCATGTCGGATGTTACCAGCCTCTTTGCTTCCTGAAAGGCACGTTTACACTCCTTATTCCATTTCCACTGCCAGCCTGACTGAAGTAACGCATTGAGGGGATGAAGGACAGTTGCCAGGTTGGGTAAAAACCTTTTGTAATAGTACACAAACCCTAAGAAGTATCTGAGCTGGGAGACACCTTGTGGCTTTGGAGCATTCAGCACTGCCTGCGTTTTGTCCCGACACTAATGCAACCCTTGGGCGTCTACAATGTGCCCACAATATGTGACACTGGGCTTGAAAAATTTGCATTTGTCCCGCCTGGCTCTGAGTCCGTATTCCTCTAGATGTTTAAGGTCAGCTTCCAGGTTTTCTAGGTGCTCGTAATCTGTGGCACCCGTGACTATTATGTCATCTAGATAGCACTGTGTTCCAGGCACCCCTTGAAGAACTTGATCCATTGCACGTTGCCAGGGGGCTGGGGCTGAAGCTACTCCAAACACCAGCCTGTTGTAACGATAAAGACCCTTAGTCGTGTTGATGGTCAGGTAGGGTTTCGAATCATCTTCCATTTCCATCTGAAGGTAGGCATCTGCTAAATCCACCTTTGAAAACCACTGTCCACCTGCCAAATTGGCAAAAATGTCCTCAATTCGAGGTAGAGGGTACTGCTCTGCTTGTAGTACAGGATTAATAGAGACCTTAAAGTCCCCACATAATCTCACTGTGCCATTTTTATTTACTACAGTGACGACAGGTGTCGCCCATGGACTGCAGTCCACCTTGGACAGCACCCCGTTTTCCTCTAGCTGATCCAGCTCATTTGCGACCACTGAACGGATGGCGTATGGAGCTGGACATGCTTTGTGAAACTGTGGAGTCGCGCCATCTTTAAGCACAATTTTTCCTTTTATAGATTTAAGGGTGCCAATTCCGCTCTGAAATACGGGGGCAGCATCTCTCAAGATCAGTTCCAGTTTTTCTTTAGTAGATTGTGCAACAACAGGCAGTGACTTAAGGTTTTTGATCTTGTTCCAGCCTATCTGAAACATTCTTAACCACTCCCGACCCTACAACGGTGCACTTCCATTTGGTAGTATGTACAAGTTGAGAATTTCCTTCTGACCATTATATTCTACTGTAACAGGCAGCACACCCCTTGGTCTCACTTTTTCACCAGTATATGTTTTGAGAACAATGGAAGATGGGTTGAGCTTCTCTTTGTTGAAAAGGACCTTATAATCACTCTCAGACATAACTGAACCAGCTGAACCTGAGTCCAACTCCATTTTTACCACTTGATCATTTAGTTTTGGCATTAGCCAGATGGCCTGTTTGTCTTTTTCACCCAGACCGAACAGTTCCAGACTGGCCAATGCATCCTCACTGTTGTTGTCCGACGCCTCATCAATTTTATGCATGTTTCTTTTGTCAGTGCGATATCGCTTGTCCTTCTCAGCCCCTTTTGCTTGTGCACTGCGACAAACTCTTTGAATATGCCCCGTTTTGTCAAGTCAAGTCAAGTCAAGTCACCTTTATTTATATAGCACTTTTAACAATACAGATTGTGTCAAAGCAACTGAACAGCATTAATTAGGAAAACAGTGTGTCAATAATGCAAAATGACAATAGTAAACACTAATTTTTCAGTTAAAGACAGTTCATCATTGAATTCAGTGATGTCAACATCCAGCTCAGTTCAGTTTAAATAGTATCTTTGCAATCATTTGCAATCAAGTCAACGATATCGCTGGAAATGAAGTGTCCCCAACTAAGCAAGCCAGAGGCGACAGCGGCAAGGAACCAAAACTCCATCGGTGACAGAATGGAGAAAAAACCTTGGGAGAAACCAAGCTCAGTCGGGGGGCCAGTTCTCCTCTGACCAGACGAACCAGCAGTTCAATTCCAGGCTGCAGCAATGTCACATTTTTGTGACATAGTCTACATTCTACATTTTTGAATCTGCACTGAGAGGGGAGATGGAAAAGGTTTCCACAACGAAAACAGGGGGTCTGATTTGTTCTGTTTACTGTTGACAGTTTATTTACATTTCCAGGCTTTACATCACTTTGTAACTCGAGAGCATCTTTGGCTGCAGTTTCCATTGAAATAGTGATTTCTACTGCTCGTTTAAACGTCAGATCTGGCTCCGTCAACAGTCTCTTTTGAATTCCTTCATGATGAATTCCACATACTAAATGATTGCGTAGTGTGTCGTTTAACACGTCCCCAAATTGGCAATGCTCCGTTAACTTCTTTCATTATGCCACTTACGTGAGGGAAATGCTCTCTCCCTCGAACTGATTTCGTTTGTAGTGTCTGAAACGTTCAGCAATCAGTAACGGTGTGGGTGATAAATGCTCTCGCATTATTTGAACAAATTCTGTAAAAGTCTTAACTGCAGGTCTGAGTAGGGCAGTCAGGCTACGCAAGAAACTGTATGCTTTTCCGCCCATTGCAGGCGGAGTACAGTGACATGTTTATCTTCCCCTATATCATTCGCGGCGAAATACTGTTGCTGTCTTTCAATATGCATATTCCAATCCTCTGTGGAGCTATCAAATGCGTCAACTTTGCCTATGTAAGCTATGCTCGCCGATCACAGTACTTACATGGACTGCTCTTTCGTACCGCCTAACTTTCGTCCTTTGCATTTCTTTAATGCGAATTCAGTTCACTGCAGGGCATCAGCGTTTACAGTCAATCCCATCCTTGTCGCCACTGTTATGTCTGTGATATGATACTTGAACACAACACAAGACTAGGTGTATACGTGAACTCACTTCAACTTTTACTTAACTGGTTTACCACATGCAAAACAGGCATGAGCAAACAATCCTGCACGTGTTGATCAACAGACATACATAATAGAACAACGATGTCTGTCATGCTGATGATATACAACAAAAACTACCTAAAATGACAGTTACAATCAGTAGCGGCTCCTGACCGTAAATTTAGGTGGGGCAGATTCTGGGTCGTAGCACTAATATATGAAAAACATTTTGTAAACTTTATATTCTAATCTCTGAACACATGTGGAGAAAATATTGGCAGAGATGTCCTTGCGTTATCCTGTGGGTGGCATGCTAATGTTGATTGACAGGCTCGGAGAACATGCATAAAATGCTGTATTATAATTGCCTTAATATAGCATTTATCATTTATGAACATTTATGAATGTTACAAGTTGTGGAGCAATTCGGGTGAGGAAAGACGATCATATGTCTATTCTCGGAATAATAATAAAACAAACACAATATAACCATATAAAGGCTATTCATGTGAGCACATTTAAACTAAAGGATTTATACTTTGTTAATTTGATCCACTACTCCACATAGAAAAAAAAACAGACATGCCAACTAGTTACTGACCTGTTGCAGACACATAGCTGAAGTGGATTGATATCGTCTTGGTGGAGCGAGGTTCACGTAAGGTAACGTGAAAATAAGCGGGGCAGTCTCAAAACTGTCCCAATGGCTCTCAATTAGAGCGTGCTGCAGTTCTCCTTTTCACCACAGATTTACGTAGCAAAATTGTGGGGCGCTGTTGAGCTCGGGAGGTCTCAGGCACCGTCTGCCCCGCTTAGTATCATGTATACATGCCTTCTAAAAGCCATGCGCGGGATTTTAATATATACTGCTTACTTTACGACTTAAAATAGTATCGAAAATCTGAAAAAATATTTGTTGCAGAATGCTGAACACATTTACAATTTATTATTGTTTCAGTATATATAGAGGTCTATGTTGTGGATCAATATTTTGGTGGGGCTCTGCCCCACCTGCCCATATAGACGAGCTGCGCCTGGTTACAATCTTTTGGAAGAATTTATTTGAAGCATAATTTGATTTTTTTAGTTCATGTCCCATTCGTTTACATGGAGATGGTGGGGTTTATGACCTATACTGCAACCAGCCATCAGGGGGTGATGGAAATATTTTGGCTTCACTTTTCAGGACGTTTCGGTTTATACCAAAAAAATGCTCGTATTTTAAGATGCATTAAAGTACATCATATGCTTGCTTCTCAGCTGAAGGGATGGTTCACCCAAAAATGACAATTTTGCCATTATTTACTCACTCCCAAGTTGTTCCAAACGTGTATGACTTCTGTTGAACACAAAAGAAGATAATTTGAAGAAAGTTGGTAGGCTAACCAAACTATGGAAAAAAAAATACTATGGAAGTCAATGGCTACCATCAACTGTTTGTAAATAATGACATTTTTTTGTGAACTATCCCTTAAGTTGTCTTGTTTTAAAGGGATTTTGACCCAAAAATCAGTATGGGGGAAAAAAAAAGAAAGTGATTCTCCAACAGAAGAAACAAACTCATACAGGTTTAGAACAACTTGGAAGTTAATAAATGATGGCACATTTTTCATTTTTGGATGAACTATCCCATTCGTTGAAAAGCAAGCATATGATGTACTTTAATGCATCTTTAAGGATTTTTAGATATTCTAACTGCAAAATAAGACATAAATGCTCATATCGAACAGGATTGTTTTTTGCAACGCACAGACTAATTTTCATTTATGCCAATCTAAATAATGCTGTTTACTCCAACTAGAGTTTAAAGTGTCCATTTTGGGATGCTAGAAGTGAAACCAGTTTGTAAACTCTTAAATTTGTTGTTTCACCTCTCATTTGTAAGGTGACACATTTCACACAAATGGCAGAGGAACTGTACATAACCAGCATGCACATATGGTAACCTGCAAAAGTGACACAATGGTTAAACTGCTGTTTTGCAATTTGTGCTCACCTGACACTTATTTTAACACGCATGTCCTTGGCAGAGTTATCTTTAGGGTTTAAATGGAGTGTGTTTAGCATTAGTTTGTCTGCGTTGGCAGCAGTCCTCTCATTAAGCTGATAGAAGCTCAAAATAGTCGATGCAGACACCTCCCCAGCAGTGAATTGCCTTTACACTGAGATAATTATGGCTGTTTTCAGTGGAACATTTGTTTGCAGTTTTTTCCCCGCTTTTATCTGTGGGAAAACGAAGCAAGGCCTCGGGAGATGCCGAGACGTTTATTTCCCTCTGTAGAACGTTTTTTTCCGGCTCGCGTTCTGAATCTCATCACAGAACAGGACAGAAGCAGAGTGGGGAGGTGGTGCTCCGTTAACAACCCAAAATCGAATCTGTTGCATAAGCATGTGGGGTTACGCTGAATGAATAATGTACGCCGAACCAAAAACAACTCTGAGTAGATATTGCTCGCTGGGAATAAACTGCATTACAGCTAGTTTGTCTTCATCCTCCCATTCCATCATTTCGGCTGTCACTTTGCTCTTTCTTGTTTCACGTAACGTATTTACACCTCCCGTTGTAATACATGTGTTCTTTAATGCCTTGGAGCACTAAACGCACTTGTGCAATAAATTTGTGATGTTTTATGCATGCGTCTCTTTAAGGCTTCCAATGCGAGCGGTTCTTCAGCGAAGACATTTTAATGTCCTAGATCACGTCTCTTTTCCTCAAGCCTTGTTTTCCATCTTTTTTTCTGCTGGACTTTTTCGGAAAGACAAATTTTCTTTTTTTTTTTTTTTTAACATCATAATTGTTTCTACTAGTAGTGACATTAAATGAAGAGAAAATGGAGATGTTTGTCCAGCTTCAGAGAAAAAGCTCTCTCTCTCTCTCTCTCTCTCTCTCTCTCTCTTTCAATTTTTTTAAGAATAGATCTGTGCTCAGATTTGCCAAGATATTAAAGTCTAGAATCAAATTTCTCAATCTGAACTAATTTCTCATCAGATTTCCAAAAAGAGCAAATTCTCTCAAATGCCATGCTGCGTTTTTTTTCTTTCAAAATAAAAGTTTGATAGTTTAACGTTTGAAAATTAAGAAATTAAGACGTAAATATAAACATTAGTATTGTAATTTTAAATTTGTAATGTAACATTATTATATTTTTTTAAATACTAGTTTTATTATACATAAAATTTACAATAGTAATATTTCTTATTTGTTTTGTAATTTTTATATATTTTTATTTTTTATATTTATATTTTTAGTAATTCTTATATAATTTAAGAAATTAAGACATATAAATATTAGTATTATAATTTTAAATTTGTAATGTGAAATTATAATTAAAATATTTTTAAATACTAGTTTTTGTTATACAGTAAAAATTACAATACTATATCCTATTTTGTAGTACTTTTTATATCTTTATATTTTTAGAACATTTTTATAATTTTATTTATTTCTATTTTTACTATTGTTATTATAATTATTATTACTTTATAGCCACATTTTTTCCCCCTCATATTGTGCATCCCTACTCTATGTTTTTATTGTATGTTGACTATTGTATCATTTTATAATTTTCTCAGGCAGAGTTGAGACGTAAAGGTGAAGCGTGTCATTTCTGCGCTGCTATTTTAACATCAAAGCAAAGCAGAAGCCTTTAGGTCTCCTGTGCTGTGAAAAAGCAATGTTTGAGCAATAACATGTTCCTCAGGGAGTGTTGCGCTATTTCTCTTTATCTGTCCTCTAAATACACATCTGTACCCCCTTCATGGATCGGCAGGCTTTGAGTTCTCTGGCTTTCTCTCTCTCTGTTTCATCTCTCTCCTGAAACCTCTCTCCTCCACATCTCAAACCCAATCAACAGCTCTCGCATCCAGCCCGCTAGCAGGATGTCTGACCTCAGAGAGCGAAAGAGAGAGAGGATGAGAGGACAGATGAACGAACGATAGAAATGAGGCAGAGGTTGAGAGTGGTAGATTGATATCAGAATCAGAGAGAAAGAGAGAGGGAAAGGTGATGGGGGTTTGGAAAAATCAGAGGATGATATAGAGGAGAAACAGGTAAAAGAAGAGAACCGAGAGAAAAAACAAGCTGTTAGACTGGAACAAACAAAAGACCACTTACAAAAGACCTTCAAAGACAGAGGACAGGTAAAACGTCCTCTAGACTAACATCCTCTAGTGATTATGATTCCTCTTTAATTATCAACATCGTTCATTAACTATAATTTAATAAGAAGCCACCGAGAGACAACATTTATCATCACATATAATTTTCTAATTTTACAGTGTCATAAATGGATAGATAGATGGATTTATAGATAGATAGTCAGATAAATGATGGTAGATAGTTGGACGGCTGATAGACGGATAAATGGATGCATAGTCGGATAGATAGATAGATAGATAGATAGATAGATAGATAGATAGATCATTGAGGTGTCAGTCCTGCAGCTCTGTAGTATATAAATATGGCAGCTTTACAATATGTAAAATATATGTGGCATCTGAAGTGCCAGAGATGTTGTGTTGAGCTCAGTGTGAGCTGATGTCAGACTCCTCCACTAGATGGCAGACCAGTGTCATGAGCTTTTCTTTATGGAGCAATTCAAATATCATCTGCTGAAAAAGGCCATATACTATCACACTCCTATAAAACCAGTCATATTGTCTCTATTACTGTGTACAGAGATATTGGAATTCCTTTTTTTTTTTTTTGTGAAAAAATGTTGCGGTGCCTTTCTGATGATACTGAATATAACAGGCCATCTTTCCCATGAAACCGTGGTAGAGCAGAATATGTAGCCTGCAGACATGATCTTGAGCGTCGAGGTGATGTATAAAAGATTTGAAGAGCCTCTTTTATGTGTTCTGTGTGTCTAAAGAACAAGAACTGAAATAAGAGACAGCAGACATTGTAAATCACAACTCAATGAAAATCGTCAATGCGTTTTTGATCATGCACGAGCACCCTGCTCTTTTTGTGGGCATGGGCAGGAAATTGCGGTTTGAAATCAGAAGAAAGTCCTTTGATTCCTAGAGATGCAGAGGTCAGTGCATCGCAAACAATCTTCCGACAATAGACTTTTAATGAAGAGTGTTTCCAGCTTTCTGCACAGTTGGTTCTAAGATTGGATATCTAATAGTGCCACCCCCACTTTTCCATAACCATAACAATTCTCAACTGTCTGTTTGAATACTTTCAGGGGTGTAGCATCTCGCTAAAGGCTATTTAATTTCACAGCGTATTCTCTGTTTGAAATTGATTCATGAGAGGACCCGATCTGTGTGCGGGAATACAAATGCAGGCTCTTGGCTGCCGTCAATAGAGTGCCAGACTAATTTGAGAAGAGCCGTTTCATTAAAACAAGAAATGTGAAAAAATCCTTGCCACTTAATTCTTGGAATCTGCCAAGGCTTGTTGTGGGATTATTAACTAACAGATGAGAATTAAGAGCACCGGGATGCATTAATGATGCAGTCCGTTGATGTTATTTTCACAGTGCAGTCAATATGTGAAGAGTGTCCGTCCAGAGGACCATTTTTTGCTGTTTTGTTTAGATTCAGTGAAATCTTTAGATCTAGTTTATGTAGGTATCAATTTTGGATCAGATGTTTCTCAGAAAATTCCTTTGGATAAATAAAAATGACAAACAAATGAAGCCGTTTTAGACATACAGAGCTATAAAATGGATGTGGATCGCATAGCTCAGAAAACAAGAAATGTTTGAGTTCATATTGAGATCTCTGAGATTTTTGTTTCTGAGCACATGTGAAGTGAACACTTACGAATAGGGAACACGCTCACTATTAAGAGTTTTCCCTCAATAAACTCCTAATTTGCTGCTTACTGATAGTAAGTACGGTAGTTGTAGTTGGTAACACTATAGATTAGGCTAGGGAACTCACTATTAACAAGTTGCTTATTAGCATGCATATTACTAGCATATTGGCTGTTTATTAGTACTTATAAAGCATATATTAATGCCTTATTCTGCATGACCATATTCTAGATCCCTTAACCCTACGCAATACCTAAACATAACTACTACAACTACCTTGCTTACTATCAATAAATGGCAAATTAAGAGTTTATTGAAGGAAAACTAATAGTTAACAGTGAATATGTGTTCCCTAATCCAAAGTGGATCACACTTTAGTTTGAGGACCAATTCTCACTATTAAATAACTATTAACTATGACTTTTTCCTCAACAAACTCTTAATTTGCTGCTTATTAATAGTTAGTAAGGTAGTTGTTAAGTTTAGGTATGGGGTAGGATTGAGGGATCTAAATTATGGTTGTGCAAAATAAATAATGAAGATCTCTGAGATTTTTGTTTCTGAGCACATGTGAAGTGAACACTTACGAATAGGGAACACGCTCACTATTAAGAGTTTTCCCTCAATAAACTCCTAATTTGCTGCTTACTGATAGTAAGTACGGTAGTTGTAGTTGGTAACACTATAGATTAGGCTAGGGAACTCACTATTAACAAGTTGCTTATTAGCATGCATATTACTAGCATATTGGCTGTTTATTAGTACTTATAAAGCATATATTAATGCCTTATTCTGCATGACCATATTCTAGATCCCTTAACCCTACGCAATACCTAAACATAACTACTACAACTACCTTGCTTACTATCAATAAATGGCAAATTAAGAGTTTATTGAAGGAAAACTAATAGTTAACAGTGAATATGTGTTCCCTAATCCAAAGTGGATCACACTTTAGTTTGAGGACCAATTCTCACTATTAAATAACTATTAACTATGACTTTTGCCTCAACAAACTCTTAATTTGCTGCTTATTAATAGTTAGTAAGGTAGTTGTTAAGTTTAGGTATGGGGTAGGATTGAGGGATCTAAATTATGGTTGTGCAAAATAAATAATGAATATGTGCTTTATGAGTACTAATAAGAATAGTTTATATTTAATATTATATATAATAGACTTTATGAGTCTGGTGTCCTGTACGGAGAAAATCCTACATTATCGCTTGCTACTAATAATGGCGTTACCAATGTTGCCTGCAAATTCAGTCAATAGAAATGTAAGTGATATTAAAATTATTTGTATAAATGTTTTGTCTGTTTTGAGGGAAAATAGCTTTCTGTGAAAAAGAGCTGTTTAAGTATTGCTAGCTGTGTTAGTATCTGGAGCAGTTTGCTCATATTTACTTAAACTGAAAATAATTAAAGTGTGTGTGTGTGTGTAGAATATATATACTATACTGTTTAGTTAGTTAGTTAGTCACTATTGACTAAAATGTTGAAAGTGGTGCCAAATTGCTTGGCCATTTGTTGTGATAAACAGGAAAGTGTGTTCAAGCGCCAGCAAAACAGTATAAAGAAATAC
>NW_015536469.1:710147-718246 GCF_001515605.1 Sinocyclocheilus anshuiensis | reverse complement strand
ATATATATATATATATATATATATATTGAATGTATTTATATATATGTACGTGTATATGTATATGTGTGTGGCTGTACATACACATGTAAGTTAGTTGTTTTTTGGTGTTTGGCTTAGTGTTATGTTAGAATCATTATTATACTCATACCTTTTGTTCTTTTAATATTTTGAATTGTTTTTAGCTTTATTTTTTTGTTTTCATTTAAATGTTTAGTTTTGAAATGTTGTTGTATGCATTTGTCATTTTTATTTAATTTCTTTTATTTTCTTAAATGTATATATATAGTATTTATAGAGTTTTAGCTTTTAGTTTTAATTACTTTTTCTTATTTGTAAGTCGCTTTGGATAAAAGCGTCTGCTAAATGACTAAAAGTAAAAGTAAAGTAAAAGTAATAAACAGCCAGTATGGCAGTAATATGCATTCTAATAAGCAATTAGTTAAGAGTGAGAATTGGTCCCTTAACTAAAGTGTTACCCAGAGTGTTATCGATAACCCACTTTTGAAGAGGACTTTTGACCTGGACATGGAGGCTGAAGGTCAAACTCACCTTTGAGAGCAGCATATCCCAAAGGTAACACCCCTTTTTCAAATCGTAATATAATCACCTTTATTGCTTCAGTATTCACCATTGTATTAATGTGTTAGCAAGATTTCCAACAGGCTGCATAAACAGCACTCTAAGAAAAGTCTGTAAACACTGGGTTCAAAGTACTGTGTTAATATGAAGAATTTCAATTTTTCACTAGTGTTTATTTTGGTCACGCTTTATTTTTATTCTCACTATTAACAAACCATTAACTACGACTTTTGCCTCAATAAACTCCTAATTTGCTGCTTATTAATAGTTAAGGTAGTTGTTAAGTTTATACTATATTGGGTAGGATTAGAATATGGTCATGCAGAATATGTGCTTTACAAGTACTAAAAAAACAGCCAACATGTTAATAATAGGCATGCTAATAAGCAACTAGTTAATAGTGAGAACTGGTCCCTATACTAAAGTATATATATATATATATATATATACATAGAGAGAGAGAGAGATTTTATTTGACAGTTAATTTGTTAATTAGTAGCTTTTTTTTTTTCAAATCACAAACCCGTTCCCTTATTAACCTCCAGTGTTTCACCAACCCCAGTTTGGTAAACCCTGACCTACAACTACAGCATGAACGAATGAGTAAATAGCTGTTTGGTTACTGGTTAGCAATAACCTGTAGAATATACAGCCTACACTCTTAAAAGGTTCTTTATTGTCATCTATGGTGCCATGAAGAACCTCTACCATCCAATCGTTCCATTCAGCAAAAGATTCTTAAACGTTCTTTAGATTTTTAGAATGTTCTTCACACTAAGAAAAAAATTGTTCTTTTAAGAACTGTTCACTGAAAGGTTCTTTGGGGAACCAAAAATGGTTCTTCTATGTCATCACAGCGAAAACCTCAATTTGAAACCTTTATTTTTAATAGTGCATGTGATATCAAAAGAAAAATAGTGTCAGATGCTGAGAAAGAAGAAAAAGGTTTCATGTTGAATGTAAAGACTGTAAATAACATATTGAATGAATGAATTAATGAATGAGGCATTTATATAGCGCTTTCATTGTGTATTGCTGTACACCCAAAGCGCTTTACAATCATTTCTTGGATCATATTCGCTGTGCAGGTGTTCTTCCGTGGAAGTAATTATGTTCAATCAAGTCAGCACTCCAAGTTATGGAGAAACACAGACTGTATTCCAACAAGTCCACAAACACATACTCACTATTAACCCCCCTTCATATTCACCCACAAGGCCCAGCCATTCGGAAGCCACAAAACTCACCTCATCTTTTTATCGGCTGAAATCCAGTGACATTTGGGGCCAGTGGCCACGTCATTAGCAGATCGACCTCTGTGGGCGCAGGTGGAGGGGGTAGACTATGGCTCTGAGTCAGTGTCAGGGGCAACACCGTGGGCAGAATTTTAATAAAGCAGCTCGCCCATGTGTCACCGGCGTCCTTCGACGCATTCTCTCCATCTCACCCGGTGAAAAAAGCGATGACACATAGACCGAGCGTCCGCATGTCCCTGTGTGAGCCCGTCCCTGCCTCCCCTGCCACCCCCGGATGCATACGTTCATCTGGCAGCCAACGTTTTGTCAATCCTCTGAGAAATCTCGAGGTCTAAAAGCTGGAGCTGTAAGCTAGTCACATCCCGTCTGAGGGCCAGATCCTCAGAGGTTCTTACTCGACTTTTTTCTTTTTTCGAAAGCTCAGTTGCAGTCCAAGCGTAAGTCGCCGTGTTGAATTACAAGTGAGAGGAGACCCGTCAAGTGAGATCTGTCACGTCAAAGCCGCTCGATGTGCGTTAATGCTGATTAATGGAGCCCGTCTGCGTGGTGGTTTTGATCCATGAAATGACATGAATGAATGTTTGCTTCACACAGACGCATTGCTTTCCCCCGACTGTCATCTGTACTGATTAAAACACTCTGACTGAATGGAATTGTGGCTCATTTCAGCATTGAATGATAGTTTTCTCATGCTTCTCCAAGAAAAAAAGAGCAAGTTTCACACAGTTTTGTCAGAATACTATAATTACTGTGACTATTAATGGTGTTTACTAAGGTTTATGTGCTATACATTGTGTAACTTGCTCATCACTGTTTATGGACTTTTTTTTTGCCTGTCTGGTGATCAGATTCTCTGGACTTGCACTGAAAGAGACACGTGAGCTAGATCTAGAGACTTTGAGATGGGCTCTTTTGACTTGAGCCAGGAATTAATGACAATGGCCTGGTAACCAACCAAAGCACCATAGAAATGGGTTCAGAATATGTAAAAATCTTGCAGAGCTTTTTGTCATTTAAGTGATATTTTGAATGACACTAGTGACTTTTATTGTAACAATACCTGTAGTAAGTGTGATATTTTAGGTAAAACTATGATTAGCTTGGTAAATATCGGTAAGTAAAAACTATTTTGCTGTTTTTCTAAGTCATCTTGGGGCTTGGATTACCTGAAATTGATTTTGGTTGGAAATAAATGGACTGGTTAAGTCATCTTTAATAATTGTAAAATATGATAGCATGATGATGAAGTGTATATTATTGTACACTCAAAACCCAAGTCAGATAAGGTTGTGTCTTAGGGATGTTGTAATTCTCAACACATCCTAAACCCCTGGGAGTTTTACCTCTAAAGTTTCACTTTGAATTGTACAGTAAGTTCCTCTGTCAAAAACTTAGTACCTCTCTGACAGACACTGCAACCCAAAGCTTTATATAGAGCGGAGAGAGAAGAAACGTTCTGCTCCGCTCCGATTGTCTGGATAACAAAGAGAAATGGCAGATGGTGTCAAACTTCCTCACAGTCTAATCTCTAATCGAGGTCAGTGTGTGTGTGTGTGTGTGTGTGTGTGTGTGTGTGTGTGTGTGTGTGATATGTGTTGCCCCGGGTCGCATGTCTCCATGTCTATCACACCAGTAAAGTAGATGTTCTATTCTGCACCTGATTCCCTCATATAAAGCAAATGAAATCCTGTAAAACCCATTTCGTAGAGGACACACTCTGATAACACAGTAATCGCGCTTGCTGAGATGCGGCCTGACTGCAGACGCATAATTTGAATGTTTTTTGGTTGTTTCATTTGATCATTTTTAATCTGCGAGCACATTCTATATGTCTCGTGATTCGTCTTAGATGTCAAAGATCTCCGAAAAAGCGATGAGACATCTGTCTGGGTTTTGACATGGAGGAGAAAAGGGGGCGGAAAAGTAGATGGAATCAGAGATATTGGGGAGAAAAGTAGTTCCTTATTGCACTCGGTCCATCAGAGAGACAGAAAGAGACAAGGAGAGATAGACACAATGAATGGATGAGCTGAAAGGGGAGTGAGAGCGATAGATACACAACTTTAAAAGACAGAATGTGTGTGGGAGAGAGATAACATGAGACAGGGATGTCGCTGAGATGGAGAGAGGGATAAACATGAGCGAGGACATATGGAGACAGAACGAAGGTTAGAAAACAGTTACGCATGTATAGACACGTATGCACACTTAAAAGAGTAGTTCTCCCCTGAAAATGAAAATGCTGTTGCCCACAGGCCTAGTTTGGGGTTTAACATTGATTATTAAAGTCAATCAGATTATACAGATACAAATATTTGCATATTAAAGGTTTCAGGTCTGTAGTATGTGTATATAATATGTAGATGTATGTAACTTCCATTAAGCACAGAGTAGTTGGTAACACTTTAGATTAGGAAACACATAGTCAATGTTAACTAAGAGTTTTCCCTCAATAAACTCCTAACTACATATTGATAGTAAGAAAGGTAGTTGCCGTTTTAGTTATGTTTAGGTATTGGGATCATTAGTATGTGCTTTATAACTACTAATAAACAGTCGGTATGCTAGTAATATACATGCTAATAAGCAACTAGTTAATAGTGAAAATATTTCCTTATAATAAATTGTGACTGACTTATATAGTATACTTTTAACTTACTTTTATAGCATTTTTGGAGCTTGACATTCTCTGCGTTCATTGCGAGGAAAACCACGTGAAAATTTTTCGAAACATCTCTTTATGTATAGAAAAATAAGTTTAATGACTTTATGTATACTAATTTACTATTCTCAAACTAATTTAATATAAAAAATTGTTCCACTTTGCAATAAGTTTTTATATGTTAACATTACTCATGAAATAACAACAAACAATATTTTACAGTATTTAGGTTAATTTTAATTTCAAAACTTAGTACCTCTCTGACAGACTCTGCAGCCCAAAGCTTTATATAGAGCGGAGAGAGAAGAAACGTTCTGCTCCGCTCCGATTGTCTGGATAACAAAGAGAAATGGCAGATGGTGTCAAACTTCCTCACAGCTGCCACATGATAACTAGTGAGTGTGTGTGTGTGTGTGTGTGTGTGTGTGTGTGTGTGTGTGTGTGTGATATGTGTTGCCCCGGGTCGCATGTCTCCATGTCTATCACACCAGTAAAGTAGATGTTCTATTCTGCACCTGATTCCCTCATATAAAGCAAATGAAATCCTGTAAAACCCATTTCGTAGAGGACACACTCTGATAACACAGTAATCGCGCTTGCTGAGATGCGGCCTGACTGCAGACGCATAATTTGAATGTTTTTTGGTTGTTTCATTTGATCATTTTTAATCTGCGAGCACATTCTATATGTCTCGTGATTCGTCTTAGATGTCAAAGATCTCCGAAAAAGCGATGAGACATCTGTCTGGGTTTTGACATGGAGGAGAAAAGGGGGCGGAAAAGTAGATGGAATCAGAGATATTGGGGAGAAAAGTAGTTCCTTATTGCACTCGGTCCATCAGAGAGACAGAAAGAGACAAGGAGAGATAGACACAATGAATGGATGAGCTGAAAGGGGAGTGAGAGCGATAGATACACAACTTTAAAAGACAGAATGTGTGTGGGAGAGAGATAACATGAGACAGGGATGTCGCTGAGATGGAGAGAGGGATAAACATGAGCGAGGACATATGGAGACAGAACGAAGGTTAGAAAACAGTTACGCATGTATAGACACGTATGCACACTTAAAAGAGTAGTTCTCCCCTGAAAATGAAAATGCTGTTGCCCACAGGCCTAGTTTGGGGTTTAACATTGATTATTAAAGTCAATCAGATTATACAGATACAAATATTTGCATATTAAAGGTTTCAGGTCTGTAGTATGTGTATATAATATGTAGATGTATGTAACTTCCATTAAGCACAGAGTAGTTGGTAACACTTTAGATTAGGAAACACATAGTCAATGTTAACTAAGAGTTTTCCCTCAATAAACTCCTAACTACATATTGATAGTAAGAAAGGTAGTTGCCGTTTTAGTTATGTTTAGGTATTGGGATCATTAGTATGTGCTTTATAACTACTAATAAACAGTCGGTATGCTAGTAATATACATGCTAATAAGCAACTAGTTAATAGTGAAAATATTTCCTTATAATAAATTGTGACTGACTTATATAGTATACTTTTAATTTACTTTTATAGCATTTTTGGAGCTTGACATTCTCTGCGTTCATTGCGAGGAAAACCACGTGAAAATTTTTCGAAACATCTCTTTATGTATAGAAAAATAAGTTTAATGACTTTATGTATACTAATTTACTATTCTCAAACTAATTTAATATAAAAAATTGTTCCACTTTGCAATAAGTTTTTATATGTTAACATTACTCATGAAATAACAACAAACAATATTTTACAGTATTTAGGTTAATTTTAATTTCTACATAAACATAAAATTTCAACTTGTTAATTGTAAGTAATAAATACAATAATAAAACAATAATTTCAAATATTAAGAGATGAATAAAGTAGGTATTATAAATGAACTTTAACTTAGCGAAAAGCAGTAAATATGTATTTAATATTTTATAAATACATAAAATATATATTTAAGAAATGAATTAATATTTAAAATTATATATTGCATTATATTATATATTGTATTATTGTCACGATGTGCCTACGGTGACTAGCGAGGAGCTAGGAACGAGGAACGAGGAGAACGCAGCAGAATCAAGATCAACAGTCTTTATTGACATCAAGGAATCACACGTAGGACACGGGATCAACGTTCATAACAAGTAGACCCAACCAAGGAAGCCTGAACAAACAGGAACTTAAATACAAGGGATAATTACTTAACACAGGTGCACAGAATGACTAATTAACTAAACGAGGACAGGAACATGACCAAAAAAGGGAACACAGTTACTTTTATAGCATTTTTGGAGCTTGACATTCTCTGCGTTCATTGCGAGGAAAACCACGTGAAAATTTTTCGAAACATCTCTTTATGTATAGAAAAATAAGTTTAATGACTTTATGTATACTAATTTACTATTCTCAAACTAATTTAATATAAAAAATTGTTCCACTTTGCAATAAGTTTTTATATGTTAACATTACTCATGAAATAACAACAAACAATATTTTACAGTATTTAGGTTAATTTTAATTTCTACATAAACATAAAATTTCAACTTGTTAATTGTAAGTAATAAATACAATAATAAAACAATAATTTCAAATATTAAGAGATGAATAAAGTAGGTATTATAAATGAACTTTAACTTAGCGAAAAGCAGTAAATATGTATTTAATATTTTATAAATACATAAAATATATATTTAAGAAATGAATTAATATTTAAAATTATATATTGCATTATATTATATATTGTATTATTGTCACGATGTGCCTACGGTGAGGAGCGAGGAGCTAGGAACGAGGAACGAGGAGAACGCAGGAGAATCAAGATCAACAGTCTTTATTGACATCAAGGAATCACACGTAGGACACGGGATCGACGTTCAAGACAGCACGCTAGACACGGAAACACACAGGGCTTAAATCATTGGACTAATGAGGGAACACCTGGAATCAATAAACATAATCAAACATGAGGGAAAACTGGGTCATGGAGCACAAATAATGACATAATAAACACAGGAAACACCTGGGACAAATTAACCTAATCAGGGAACAGGAAGACCAAATAAGGGCATACACATAACATGGAGCACGTGGGGAACAAAACACAACACAAGACAGAAACAGAGTCTGACATTACTCCCCCCTCCCGGAAGGCGCGTCCACGCGCCTCATAACAACCAACGGGGAGAGGGGGGGGGCGCTCTGGAGGCCTCTCAGGACAGGCTTCCAGGGACGGACGGCCTCCAGGGCGGTACCCGTTCCGAGACCCATGGCGGATCAGGCAGCTCGGGGAGCCATGGCGGATTAGGCAGTTCGGGGGCGCCATGGCGGAGCAGGCAGACTGGGAAGTCCTGGCGGAGCAGACAGTTCAGGAGGCCATGGCAGAGTAGGGAGTTCAGGGGGTCATGGCGGAGTAGGGAGCTCAGGGGGCCATGGCGGAGTAGGGAGCTCAGGGGGCCATGGCGGAGTAGGGAGTTAAGGAGGCCATGGCGGAGTATGTAGCTAAGGGGGCCATGGCGGCGCAGACAGTTCAGGAGGCCATGGCGGAACAGGGAGTTCAGGGAGCATGGCCTCGGCACTCAGCCCGGTCTCCACAGACGGACTCCTACTACCCCCCCCCCCAAAA
>NW_015536469.1:709865-710064 GCF_001515605.1 Sinocyclocheilus anshuiensis | reverse complement strand
GGCTAAACTCTGGGACTGGAGCCCTCCCTGGGCTAAACTCGGGGACTGGAGCCCTCCCTGGGCTAAACTCGGGGACTGGAGCTCTCTCTGGGCTAATTCAAGAACAGGAGCCCTCCGTGGGCTAAACTCAGGAACAGGGGCCCTCCGTGGGCTAAACTCAGGAACAGGAGCCCTCCGTGGGCTAAACTCAGGAAACAGG
>NW_015536469.1:701733-709467 GCF_001515605.1 Sinocyclocheilus anshuiensis | reverse complement strand
TCGCCTCTTTTGGTTATGGGTGAATAGGGTGGCCAGTGGGCTTGACATTGCGGCGGCCGGCGGGCTTGACTGATGAACAGCCGGTGGGCTGGACAGCAGGCTGGTTCTGGATCGGAGCTGAACATTCTCCAGACACCGGAGGATATAATATATTATATTATATTATATTATATTATATTATATTATGATATATATTGAATGCTTATATGTGATTGGTTGACGAATGTTCTAAGCTAAGATGTACAATTGTTTTCAGGGAAATGCACAGCTAAAGTACTTCCAGGCAGATCTTGACTGCATTACTTGTCCGTATCACTTCACCAAATGATTTCAGTTGTTTCAAAGGTCCTTGCAGCCTACAACAGCAAAAGAACTAAAATCCACAAAGACACTGACCAAGCGAATAAATATAGCAAACAAAATAACAGGAAATACAGGAAAAAAATACAGGGAAAAAAACGAATTATTTCCATTTGCCACAAAGTTACATTTTATTATGTATGGAAAGCACATACTCTATTTCTCCCACTCTCTCTGCCTTACAAACGCACACAACATACAGTACAGACACACACTCGCACAGAAACATGTTGTCAACACTACTCTGACGATTCTATCAGTAAAATAGCTCAATAACTTAAAAGCTACATGTCATTTCTCGAAATCGTGGTAATACAGCACTGTTCTTGAAACTGATGAACTTACATTTTTGCTATTAGTAGAGACGCTGCTGCTGAACACTGTTGAGAGATGCACAGCATCATAATTAACACACTCTTAATCTCTCTCTCTATCTCTCTCTCTCTCTCTCTCCTTCTGTCTGTCTAATAACTTCATTATGTGATGCAGGTCTTGGTCACTTCAGATAGAGGTGAGGGCCAAACAGACAGCAGGTGAGCAGGGAATCTCGCTGCCGGTAATGAAAGCAAAGGATTCTGGGATGGATTGTGCACCGAGGGGTAGAAAGAGAAAGATGGGGAGATATGTTATGATTGACAGTGAGGGAGAGAGAGAGAGAGAGGGGGCTTGATTCAGACTGATTCCCGCTGTTCTGCCCGCTGCACGTCCTCAGCCTGTCATATGTGCATGTGTTGAGGAGGATGTTGAATTCAGTCACCCGGTGCTCACTCGCGTTTACGTTACTCATCGGCCGTGTGTGTGTGTGTAGTGCGGGGGCTCCCGCGTTCAAACAGGAGATTCTCTCCCACTGTTCACTTTCCATTAAAAACCAACTCCCACTGCTCAATGAGTGCTACGTGCAGTCGACCGAGGACTTCCAAGCACGCCGTGTCTCCAGACCGAGAGTTTGACTTGTTTTAGAAAAGCGAGCAGCCTGCCACCGTACCCAGATAGCACACGTATGTCTGCAAGATGTCTGTAGGGAAAACACTGTTAGTTCTCAATGCCTAATACATAAATTAATATTAAACATATTGAACTTTACTGTAAAGTATTACCAAAAAAATACTAAATTTGGGTTTATTCATCTGTATATATGCATCTTAGACCATAGACAATGTGAATAAGTATTAGCAGAGAGATGAAATGCATGAATTTACATTAACGCTTTGGGGCTGTGTTATAAATTCCAGAAACGTGACCCAGAAAGTGCTTTCAAAAACAAATAATAACATCCTGAGACACTGAATATTGTATGAATAATTCCTTTAAAGGAGATGCTGGTATATATAGTCTCTCTTCATGTAGGGGATGCAGGGAACTCTACGTGTTTAGTGGGATTTCATCGGTTCTAAATGTCGAATGTGTGATGTGAATGTGATGCAGGTCTTGGTCACTTCAGATAGAGGTGAGGGCCAAACAGACAGCAGGTGAGCAGGGAATCTCGCTGCCGGTAATGAAAGCAAAGGATTCTGGGATGGATTGTGCACCGAGGGGTAGAAAGAGAAAGATGGGGAGATATGTTATGATTGACAGTGAGGGAGAGAGAGAGAGAGAGGGGGCTTGATTCAGACTGATTCCCGCTGTTCTGCCCGCTGCACGTCCTCAGCCTGTCATATGTGCATGTGTTGAGGAGGATGTTGAATTCAGTCACCCGGTGCTCACTCGCGTTTACGTTACTCATCGGCCGTGTGTGTGTGTGTAGTGCGGGGGCTCCCGCGTTCAAACAGGAGATTCTCTCCCACTGTTCACTTTCCATTAAAAACCAACTCCCACTGCTCAATGAGTGCTACGTGCAGTCGACCGAGGACTTCCAAGCACGCCGTGTCTCCAGACCGAGAGTTTGACTTGTTTTAGAAAAGCGAGCAGCCTGCCACCGTACCCAGATAGCACACGTATGTCTGCAAGATGTCTGTTAAAGATCTCTTCATCTGGAAAGCATCTGCTGTGTACAAACCTCTGATAGATGTCTTTCAGACGTCAGTTTTACATACACTCTAAATCATAAACATCTTAAAGACATCTTCTAAACATCTATTTGACATCTGATAGGAAATGTCCTAGAGACGTGTTGCAGATTAGCAAACACTCTAAGAAATACATCTTGCAGATGTAAATGCAGACGTCTCCGTGATGTACATGTGCTATCATGGGTATGTGTGAATCGAATCTCTTGTAGTCGTTTAGTAATCAGCAGAAAGTCTGTTCCTCATTGCAGCTTATTGAGAAGAACAGACTGTCTGACTGATGCATAACGTGACCAAACGCTGGTTGTTTTAATATGCCGGTTAGGGGTTGAAATGCATTTTACCACAGTAATATGTTAATTCACCCTACATTCTAAATCATAAACATCTTAAAGACATCTTCTAAACATCTATTTGACATCTGATAGGAAATGTCCTAGAGACGTGTTGCAGATTAGCAAACACTCTAAGAAATACATCTTGCAGATGTAAATGCAGACGTCTCCGTGATGTACATGTGCTATCATGGGTATGTGTGAATCGAATCTCTTGTAGTCGTTTAGTAATCAGCAGAAAGTCTGTTCCTCATTGCAGCTTATTGAGAAGAACAGACTGTCTGACTGATGCATAACGTGACCAAACGCTGGTTGTTTTAATATGCCGGTTAGGGGTTGAAATGCATTTTACCGCAGTAATATGTTGGCCTGGAAAATTGTTGCATTTGAAATATTGCATAACAGTCTTTGCAAACATGATACAGAAAAAAATAGTGGAAACTATTTGTGTAGACTTGGTGATCAAAGTTTCTGTCTGTTCAAAATTAATGAGTACTTTAAAGCAAGTCAGTTCACTCAGCGGCCATATTATTAACGCCCCCGGCAGCTATTTCAACCTTATATAAGAACATCTCTGTCTAGTAAAGACTTGACTGTTTGTCGATATTCTGTTTTAATAATATAAGAAATAAATTCTGACAGCAATGGTACCATAAATTGTGTTTCTTTAGTAGAAATCAAAAACTGTTCAAAAGTTTGGGGTTGGTAAGGTTTTTAACTTTTTTTATGTTTTTGAAAGAAGACTTTTATGCTTGCCAACACTGCATTTGTTTGATCAAAAATACAGTAAAACCAAGAATGTGAAATATTATTACAATTTAAAATAACTGTTATCTATTTGAATAAATATCTTCAGACATAATTCTGAAAGTTTTATGTTGCTGCACAAGAGACACTGAAAACAGTTGTGCTGCTTAATATTTTTGTGAAAAACATAATATTTTTCTTTGATGAAGAAAAGTAACAAAAAAAAAACATTTATTTGAAATAGAAATAATTTGTAACATTGTCTTTACTGTTAAATTCAATGCAAAATCAATAATCGTATTGACCCCAAATGCACTGTATGTGCATTAGAATATTACAGTAGATTATATTATTAAAATATTAGTGTTTTTAAAGTAACTAAACAGGTGATTGGCTCCTACAGCTGCCATATTGAGTGTTATGTTGTCCCCAATTATTTTTGCTGGAAATATACAGTATATTAAATAATGTGAACTAAACACTATATTTTATTTGATTTATTAGTGCAGCAGGTTGTTTTGCAGTCATAAGAAACTAAACTTTGCTTCAGACTGTGCCTAAGAAATAACTCTTAAAAACAAGTTATTCCTTATTTTGACTTGTTTTGGATGCACTGCACTCTGTATTTGTGCATGAATTAATATTTATTTGATGCTGTCTGTTAAATAATATGCTCACGGATAGCTGCACCAATTCTCCAGTTAAAATATCAAAAAATCCTTGACATGACAAACAACACCATAAGAACACCATAAGAAATGGAGACTAGTTTTTATACATTTATTTGAACAAAAGTGCATGTTTTTCTTACTGCACTGGCAGATTTTTTTCCGCCACTGCTTTTAAGTACAAGACAAGTGTAAGACAAAACACACTTCTATTCAAAATTCAAGATAATATCATATGTGCTGTTGCTTTTCAACTACAGTAAGTGCTTCTTGTTTTAAGGACTTTTTAGATATTTTTACTGAAAAACAAGTCAGAAAAGACTCATTAAGAAGTGACTTCTTAAAGACCCCCTGTGGTGAAAAACACAGTTGTTTGCATGTCTGTCCGGTCTATTTATGCTTAAAGACAAACCATGTGCAAATTCACCAGTCAACACCATTGCTGAGCATTTTCTCCTTAAAACTGCAGTGTATCAAAGACGTGGTTTAAAATTGCACTTGTTTCCTACCATCACAACCATGTAACCAATCACGTCAACATGTGGGTGGAGCTTTTCATATCATTAGCAAATTGTTTCTACCTAAAGATGTTGATTTTTAGAACGTAGGTGTCTGAGATGGCCAACAAGAACATGGTGTGTGTAACATCAGTAACACATTATTAGTTGTTTAATACTGTAGTCAAGCCAAAAGCTAATGAAATCAATTACTGTTACATGTCCGACGCTGTAGAGAGCTATACATAAAATGCATTACCATGCCAATACATCGACTTGTAGATGACCCTGTATAATTCACTTATCCTCTTCAGAATCAGTTTCTGGTTCACACATGTGGTGAACATGAACATGGATAGATTGATCTAATATTGCCACTTGCCATTGAGTAACGTTTACTACATCAGCGTTTACTACTACAACCGAGTGGAAGTGGTGCAGGTCCAAAATGGTGTGATTAAGTGGAGGTTGGGACTAATTTGCATATTCATGTTTCATGTATACTAAATGAGGTAAGGGTGTAGAGTTACATTCAAGCCATTTTAAAGCAAGAAATTTTCACATAAAAAAAAGACATTTATATATGTATTTTTCATTATTAAAGATGAGTTTTAAGTGATAACATTAGTGACTTCTGAGGGACTCTAATGAAAAACTCATTAAGTAGTAGTTTGTTTCCAGTGTACAGTGGTATAAACCATATAACTTACATGAGCAGTGTTGGGCAGTAACGCATTACTTAGTAACGCGTTACTGTAATTTGATTACTTTTTTAGTAACGGAGTAATTTAACGCGTTATAATTTTCAAAATAGTAATTAGAGTATAGTTACAAGCCGAAGTCTCTATACGTTACTGCCGCATTACATTGCTGACAGAATGCAGTGTTTTATAATCTAGAGATTGTAAAAAGGATGTAGCACATGCACTGTCGAGTCAAGTGCCAGTGGATTAGAGACCTGCTCCTGCGAGACCCGACGCAACAGAGTGTGGCGCGGGACAAGATGGGCGAGGGCTGGTGCGGGCGGGTAGACAATCGTGTGTGTGTGCGGGATGCGAGAGAATAAAATGATTCACAGGACTCACCGCAAAATAGAAATATCTAAACATAAAATATCTAAAACAAATAAATTGTTATTCATCTATTGCACAAAAGCAACATGAACTAATATAAGAATCCTCTCATTATAACACACGAATTGTAGACATTATGAAAGATTCATTATGCATATATTTATTGTGTTATAACAGAGATTTGTGAGATTGTGATGAACTGAGATGTCTTTTAGAGATTATGCAGCGCTCTTTGCTGCCATTCTGCCATGCCAAACCATGCACGCAGCAGCTGCTTGCTTTAGTTAAAAATAACAGTTTTAACAAATTTCAGAGCAAATTTATCGGGAGCGTGTAAGCTGGAATTTCGTACATTTAATGGAGAAAAAAGTAACGTAACTAGTAATGTAACTAATTACTAATTAATTTTGAAATAAAGTAATCAGAACAGTAACGTGATTACTTTTAAAAGGAGTAATCAGTAATCAGTCATTTGATTACATTTTCAGAGTAACTTGCCCAACACTGTACATGAGTCACTTGACTCATACAATTTGTGAAAAACCATCCAATGAGACTGAAACTGCAAAATTTCAGTCAGCGCTTGCTATTTTTCTTTTACCAGGCAGATGGGAAATAGACGTGAGGTTCTTGGACATGGCGTCTGAGGTTGAATCTAGAATCTGGCTTGCCCTTCGTGACAGATTTTTGTTTTTGGAAACTGCGTGTGAAATGAAAATGGAATGGGTGCGTGTCAGCGCTGTACAGTATACGATGCCCTTTTGAAGTGTGTAGGCTAGTGTATGTTCTGCCGCAGGCTTACCCACGCTGCCTCCTGTGTGTCATCAGTGAATGAAAGGCCCTCGTCTCGTTGGAAACATGTGAGGGAAGAGCGCGTCAGATCTCCGGCAAGCTCTGGCATCAATTATACAACTGACACCGGTGTGAAGTGTCTCTCTCCATCTCTCCCCATAGCTTACGAGACCGTAATGAGTCATCCGTCTTAATTAACAAATGAATGGTAGAGCGTCAGGAGTGACTGTCACGCTTGTTTATGCGCCATCTTGCCCTGCTGAGTTTCGCCTTTGTGTCAAAAGCAAACACGCGATATTGCCGACTCAAAACTTCTGTCACCCAATTAGCATTGAATGATCGTAGCGGGAAAAACGTAACGGCGGGCGAACACTCCTGGGATGAGTCGAACAAAGAAGCGTCTCTCTCTCTCACGCGCTTTCTTTCGGTCCCTCTCTTGTTTTCTCTTCAAGGGTCCCCTCAGGGTTCCCACGTTGCTTTTCAAATGAATAGCCTGCCCTGATAAGGACTATTTGTTTGTTTGCTGCAGTTTCCTAATGTGCGCCTGTCTATTCAATATCCATTAGGGGCCGGCGTGAGGCGCTTGGCATCCAAATGCAAAGTGACAAAAACACCTTGATGTGGAGTTTGTTTTCTCTCTCCTGGCCACCGCTTCCTTTTGTTTGGCACGGAGACAAGCGTCCATCTTTGTTAAGGTGGCTAATTGCTTCTCTGGTGGTGCGGCTGTAGCTTTGGCTGTCTGGCGGCTGATAAAATATTGATTGTCTGTCTATGAGGAGGAGAAGAGTGTGGAAGGGGTTAGAAGGGGATAGAAAAGGAATTGGGTTCTTTGCACCTGCTTCTACCTGTGGCACAAAAGTGACCCGAGTTCAGTCGAGAAAGGACAAAAGTGATGACCATTAGCTAGCTTGTAGGCTATAGTTTTATAAGAATGCCATATTATGAAGACTTTTTGCTCTGCCACAGCCTTAGGAAGAGCTGCATTGTGTCTGGAGAGAGAAATTAAACGCTAATAAGCTCTTCAAGCTTCAAACGTTTGCCTTCGCTTCGGCTGCTGAAATCGCATTAGCTGTAGAGATAACGCCTTTTGACCTGAAAGAACGATTGATTTCAGATTCACCTGAGAAAGCATTGAGAAGGCACGTCAAAGCAGTTAATGAGGTGGTTATTTTAGATTTGTGTAAAAAAGAAAAAAACTTGTTAACACTTTGGTTTAGGCAGTGCCGATCCTAAACTTCTGGGGGCCCTACGCAATA
>NW_015536469.1:692110-701278 GCF_001515605.1 Sinocyclocheilus anshuiensis | reverse complement strand
TTTTTTTATTTGTTATATTTGTTTAATGGCATCTTTTTGAGTGGGGTGAGTTTAATGGCTATGGAGTGGGGTATCATTTGTCCGTGTTTCACTCCGTCTCGAATCGCGCTCGCGGAAAGCGCTTGAGAAACTCTCTTCCGTGGCTCGCTACGCTTTCAACTCGTTTTTTTAGTCTCGAGCAAAACTGTACGGCATTCACATTACATGATTTGACTGATTTTTATGTAGAAAGGGCGACAGCGCACCACATTAAAAGAAATGAACATTCATGTTTTCATAACCGCTGGCCAAATTCAAAAACGAAACTAAAATTAAATCATCTTTGAGAGCAAGGGGACCCCCTGGTGTTTCGGGGGCCCTACGCAGCTTGTGTATTTTGCGGATAGGGAGGATCGGCTCTGGGTTTAGGGACCAATTCTCACTGTTAATTCTCACTATTAGTAGTTTCTTATTAGCATGCATATTACTAGCAGATTGGCTGTTTATTAGTAATCATAAAGCCCACACTAAGCACCATCAAATTGATGCATTTCTTCGGTAAAATACAGGTTTGTGTAAATTTAATTTTATCTATAAAATTGTTATTGTTCTGTACATCTTTCAATTTTATGCAAAGCATCATACAGTGCAGTGAATAAAAAAACAGACCAATGGCTCGGCAGCGGAGCTGCACGGCTAGGCCTCATGGCCTCGGTGTCTCCGGTACTACAGTTGGGCCTGTTCCACATGCGGCCCCTTCAGTATTGGCTGAAACCACGAGTTCTATCCCGCGCCTGGCGTCTGGGACGCCTTCGCGTCAAGGTAGACCGGGCCTGTGTATCAGCCCTGGCCCCTTGGAAAGATCCTCATTGGATGGAATGGGGCGTGCCCCTGGGAATGGTCTGCAGAAGGAAGGTAGTCTCGACAGATGCCTCCAACACGGGTTGGGGAGTGCTGTGCGATTGCAAGCCAGCTTTCGGCCACTGGTCGAAAGAGGAAGGCCGGCTTCACATCAACTGCCTGGAAATGCTGGCAGTGTGTCTGGGCCTTCGAACCTTTCTGCCAGACCTAAGGGGACACCACGTCTTAGTCCGCTCGGACAGCATGACGGTAGTGTCCTATATAAATCGCCAAGGCGGTCTCTCCTCGAAGCGCCTCTTCGCACTAGTAGAGCACCTCTTGGAATGGGCTCAGCTCAACTTGAGCTCGCTGAGAGCAGCACATATACCGGGCAGGCTGAACCAAGAAGCAGACATGCTGTCTCGGAGCAACGTCCCCTCGGAGGAGTGGATGCTCCACTCTCAAACGGTTTAGATAATCTGGGAGATCTTCGGCAGGGCAGAGGTCAACCTCATCGCCTCAGAAGACAACTCTCATTGCCCAACTTACTTTTCGAAAGACAGGGACGCATTGGCCCACGACTGGCCCAACCTCCTCCTTTATGCTTTTCCCCCGATCGCTCTGATCCCACAGGTGATCAGGCGAGTCAGGGAACAGAGACGCAAGGTGCTGTTGGTGGCCCCGCTCTGGAGGAACCAGCACTGGTTTGCAGAGCTGTGCCGGCTGCTCTCGGCAGCCCCGTGGCCCATTCCCCTGAGACGGGACCTCCTCTCTCAGGCGAGCGGAACGATATGGCACCCCAGCCCGAGCTGTGGGCTCTGCACCTTTGGCCTCTCGATGGGAGCTTGTGAACCTCCCCGAGAATGTGCTAAACACAATATCTCAGGCTAGAGCACCATCTACAAGACGCCTCTACGCCCTTAAATGGTCTGTCTACTCCGCCTGGTGTACAGCCCGCGGTGCAGACCCAATCTCATGCGACATATCTCTGATATTGTCCTTCCTGCAAGAGCTGTTGGATAAGGGCCGTTCCCCTTCCATGCTCAAGGTCTATGTAGCAGCCATAGCAGCTTCTCACGCTCCTATAGCTGGCCAATTGGTGGGCAGGAACTACTTGGTTGTTCATTTTCTGAAGGGGTCTAGAAGGCTCAACCCGCCTCACCCCATCACTGTCCCTACATGGGATCTGCCCACAGTGTTGAGGGCTCTGAAGAGCCCGCCTTTTGAGCTGCTACAGTCCATTGGCCTTCGTCCCCTGACGCTTAAGAATGCTCTGCTTCTAGCATTAACATCGGTAAAGCGTATGGGAGATCTGCAGGGTAAGAGCCCATTCGACTAGAGGCATTGCCTCATCTTGGGCTTGGTCTAGCGGTGTGTCCATTGCAGAAATTTGTGCGGTGGCCGGCTGGGCCTCGCCGTCCACATTTGCCAGATTCTATAGTCTGGACATCCCGGCCTTACAGGCGCGGGTCCTTTCTGCATAGCAGGGCACTCTGTCATATGACAACCAGTGCTTGGCGTTTGCCTCTTTCATGTACGCTCTTGGCCCTCAGTGAGTTCCGAAGCTGTACTGAATTATTTCGGGACGATGATATAAGGCTGGGCCGACCTCTCTGAGTTCAGCCCTACTGCCTTTTGCGGGGCTTCCCTGCAAAATACTTGGTCCCTCTGGGCCCCCTTGGGTGCTTAAGGCAAGTTCAAGTATTAGTCGTTCCTCCAGCATAGCACGGCGGGATTGTACTGGTTCCCTTAAACAGACGCTGTATGAGTGAAGTATCGATAGGGAACGTACTCGGTTACTAATGTGACCTCGGTTCCCTGAGATACGGAATGAGTACTGCATACTTTGCCATGCTATGTAGCTGCATGACTCAGTTGTCGCTTCAGTCGAAGTAACCTGAGGATCCTATGGCGATGTGCCGCTTATATAGCCAGATGACCCCGCCCATTCTGGTGGGCTTTGGCGGGCTCTACCCGTTTTGTATTCATTGCACGAACCAATGGCCGTGCAGTTACACTGCGTTATTGAAAGGCTTCAGTCATCGGAAGAAAAAGGAGTTTTCCCCAAGCGTCTTAAACAGACGCAGTACTCGTTCCGTATCTCAGGGAACCGAGGCTACGTTAGTAACCGAGTGCATTTTCATGCAAACCAGTGGTTGTGTGAAGTATTTTACAAAAGTTTAGAGGATTTAAGTTAATCTGTAAACATGAATTCATGTATGAAGTGTAAAATAAGATAGTATAGTAAAAATTAATCAACATTGTGCTGGGTTAAATAAACAACCAACATGTGTTCTGTCCTATATTTACCCGGCCCTTGAGTTAAAAATAATCCAAATTGGGTTGTTTTTTTAACCCAGTGTTTTTTAGAGTGCATATTAATGCTTTATTCTGCATGGCCATATTTTAGATCCTTAATCCACCCCATACCTAAACTAACAACTATATTACTAACTATTAATAAACAGCAAATTAGGAGTTTATTGAGGCAAATGTTGTAGTTAATAGTTAATTAATAGTGAGAATTGGTCCCCAAACTAAAGTGTGAATAAAAAACGCAGCTTAAATCAGAACCACATCTACACAGGTAGTTTTTCTCCTTTTTAATGATTCTGTCAAACTGATTCATAGTGATTGTTTGGGAGTGAAACTGCCATGGGTGGCATGAATCATAAGACATTAACTAAATATTTAAAACAATTTCAAAATCTTATTTTGAAATCTAGCATTATTTAACTTGCAACAAGTTTTGCGTGCTTAATTTTAAATTCAGACATATTATAACTTGCAGTTCAATAAGTGAGTCAGATGAAGATTCAGTAACTGCTCTGATTCAGTGAGTTTTATTCAGTGAAGGATTTGTCAGACTGAATCAAAGCTATTGATTAAATAAGGCTTTTGCTTCATAAGAATCATTTGTGGAAAGTTTTCCACATGGTCTTTTTATCAAAAAAATGTGGACAGCAAGCTCTCAACTTGGGTAAAATTTAATTGAATTTGCTGTGATGCTGTAATTTTGGTACCGCTGCTGAAAAGCATTGAAGGAAATAGTGGTGTGTGCCATTGCACTGTTTCAGCTGTTTTATTATCCCTGTTTGTCTAAATTATGATTTTATTTGTAAAAAAAAATACATATCAGTTAATCGCTGCTATGAATTGTATTTGCTTTATCTTCTGACCTTCATATTAACAGGAATGTGTAATGGCATAGAGATGCTGAATCAGTTTACTTCGTACAGTTTACTTCGTTACAAAATAAGGAGAAAGACTCATAAACAAAGATAGCAAAATGTTTTAACCCCCTTTTTTGTAAGTATGAGCAAGCAATAGTAGTTCTTGTTTTATCAAACGCTTCACATAAAAATGCAGCATGAGACTTCTAAGAGCACTGCTGAGTGATGAATTGTTTTTTTGGATGGATTCATTGAGACAAACGAAGCGCTTCACTAGAATGCATTGGACTTCCCAGTGCTGATGTTAAATATCAGTGGCATGATTAAAATCTAGTTTGGACCGGCAGCCTTTTAGCCTGTGTGCTTCACTGCAGCTCATTTGCTTCATCTCCACTTTCTTAGATCTGTAGATGGGCCCAGACCCCAAAATATCAACCTGGGCGAGGAAAGGAAAGCAGAAAGAGCCGGAGACACCACATTCTTACATTCTCTGAAGAAAATGTGAGTGGTGCTTGCACGTTCAAAACTAGTCACCATGATGCTTAGGGTGTTTTTATGTTTTTAAAAGGGTGTTTTTTTAACGTTTCCATGTGATTGCTAGGGTTCCATGTGAGTGCCATCAAGACTGAGAGGACGCTAACATTAGTAGTGCATCAAGTCCAACCCTAAATGTTTGATGTCACGATTGTTACCATCTATTTGCATTATATATTCAGCTGGTCACATTTATGCATTTGTCAGCCAGCGAAGTTCTATGCTTAAAGCTAGTGACATGAGAAAGTACATTGATATGTTCATTCAGCCACATTCTTACATTCTCTGAAGAAAATGTGAGTGGTGCTTGCACGTTCAAAACTAGTCACCATGATGCTTAGGGTGTTTTTATGTTTTTAAAAGGGTGTTTTTTTAACGTTTCCATGTGATTGCTAGGGTTCCATGTGAGTGCCATCAAGACTGAGAGGACGTTAACATCATTCAGCCAACAGAAACATGTAAGCAAATTGGAAATGCGAACTTCAAGCTCATCTATATCACTTCATTCATTGTTGAAGTGAACTTTTGCATATTTGGTGATTAAATAAAATGTTTTGGACCACTGCTCGAATCAAATGCTACGTGTCAGGTGTGTGATACCTGTGAGTTGTCATAGCCACGACGTGTGCTTCTCGTCCAGTGTGCGACCATCATATTTTGTTATTGTGATTAGATAATCATCATGCGTTTGAAAATAGAAGCACAATAAAGTCTGAGAGTATACATACAATATACATACATATATAATTTCAATGCTATGGCCTTTGTAGATATTTAAAAATGGCCAGGGTGTCAATGCCAATGATCAATTTATAGTTAATATTAATATTTTTATTCCATTCCAAAAAGTATTGTACATTTCCGTGGTTCAGAACAGTTTTTTTTTTCTGTAATAAAATTCAGGACTGTTTTGGTTTTCATTCAGTATCCATTTGAACTTTTTCCCCGTCTTTTTGAGTTTTTGATCATTTTTGATCATTTTCACAAAATGTTCATGGCCCCCAGACTATTTTGTTTATGAATATCTGAACATGCAATATGTCAAAAAGAAAGAACATAGCCTTTTCAACAAAAAAAAAACCCTATTCTAGCTTCATGCATTATTTTTTATCAACACTTAAATGTGCGTAAGTTTAATAAAAAAAAAGCATCATTTTGAACAAAAAGCTGAGAAAATTGTGTTTGGTGGAGTAGATTGCTTGCATCAACATCCTTAGCTTACACAGTTTTCGGCTTGTCATTTCATTCGGTAATGTTAGGCAGTTTTTATTTATATGCTGTTAAATGCTCAATGATCAATACATATTTAACATATCCATCAGCTTACATACACTTACAGCTTACAGATACTGTGTGGAGGTTAGGGATGAAAGTTCAGCAGATCTTAAGAGGAGGATCAAAGCGTTGAGACCTACAGTATCAGAACCTTCCTGCCGTGCACACACAGGCACAGGAGACTCCTCTCAAGCAATGTGATTGCATTGATGGCTTTTTGTTTTGTTTATGCGTTGGTGTTCGGGTCAGTCAGAGTTAGTGCTTGTGAGGCTGACATTAGCGACGGGAAGAGAACCGATTGTTTGTTTGAGATCAGTAGCGGTCAGTGGCATTTGTCTAAGCTGTGAGTCAAGGAACAGCATGACGTTGGTGTTGCCACGGGGATGAAATGACCTTACAGAGCCCATAGATCAAGAGTAATAGGAGACGCTGGTGTCAGTAGAAGATTATAAAGTTCCTAAAGGAGCAACTTGTTTCAGCTCAAACGTCATTACACGGCTTTATTAGTGTGGCCGAAAACTGCAGAAGCCTGCAAGGTATGTCAAGAAACAGGTTTCAGGGTTTAACATTAAGGTGTGGGAGAGGTTTGGGGTTCAGATGCCACTTCATCCTGCATCCGATAATCATGTGCCTGTGTTTTAATGCCTTGCAAACATGAACTTTTTTTTAGATATATTGAACATTTTCTATATATTATTCTACATGTATTTAACAGTTATGCTTTTTCAAATGTCATAAAGGTAATGCTATCATATGGCTATTATACACATAATGTAGGTTTTGTTAAAAAATGATTGTAAAATGATTAAATTTATATTTTGTAATATTTGTATTATTTTTAAAAAATTTTATTATTTTCAAATCCACCTCATCTGAATATCACAACATCGATGTCTGTCAAAAAGTAATGTGCACAATACACGGTAGTGTTTACGAGAAGCAGAGGTCCAGCGAATGCAAGCATTACCTGTAAAACCCACACTACCGGATGTTTTGACTACATTATCGCTTTCCAAGAAGAAGGAAAAAATAACGGCCTGAGTGGATTCGGTCAGAGATGATAACGCACCTAATACATTTAAATTAATGCACTTTAGTATAAATTTGTTCTTCACTTGCTGAAATTGAATCGGAATGATATTAACAGCTACCTACTCTCTAGATATCTAGAACGAATTCTAACTAGTTCTAACTCATCGTAACTTTTTCTATATACTTTCAATATTATATAACCATTTTACTGTGTATTTATTTCTAATCATGAAAATGTTTTAACTAATTGCTTTATAGATCATATACAACATATCACCAAAGCTAAATTGAAAATGTTTTCAGGTAGATAACTGTTAAACCGTTTAATGCTAAGTTCACACTACAGGATTTTAAGCCCGATTTAAGTCCGATTTGCAAGTTAACGAGCTCACCGACAGGTCGGGCTGTGATCGGGTGAAAATCAGCGGGTGATCGGCGTTCTGCAATCTTTATGTGTGAACTACACAACGACGCATCAAAGAGGCTCGCTGACGCGTCGCCGACACCTCGCCGATAGCAAACAAATATCTAGCATGGCAAATATTTGGACCGGTCGGCCGACTCAACATCACGTGGTGTCAGGTGTCGTGACGAGCTACAGCCAATGAGAGCAAGGCATGGTTTGAGGTCCTTGGAAGAAAAACAACAGCAGCAACATGGCTTAAAAAAAAGTTTGGACACAATAAATGGAGCAAAATTTTTCATCGAGCAAACAGCTTGCAGCGCTAATTTTTTCCCGACATCCATTTTCAAATAAACAACTCCTGTTTCACGTGTTGTTTTGCGTCATTCCCGTTCCAATTCTCACGTGTGTTTTCGTGACAAAACGTGGTTTGTGGTTTGTGCAGTCGTTGGGTGACAGAGTTGTTGTCAGCTTGTGTAGTGTGTAACCCCCAGTTGCGGATCATTAACATAGAGTCACGTAGTGTGAACACCACAACGACTTAAAGACAGACAATCAAGTCATGTAGTCTGAACAGCACAGCGATCTGCCGACGTTTAAAGTCGTGTAGTGTGAACTTGGCTTAAGAAAAGATTTTTTGATTAGCGATAACTAGATATCACAATAAAGTTTTTGATCAGGCATTGGGGATTTTGCCAATAGAGGCAGTTTTGTTTGTCCTTGTTAAACTGTGGCTTTTAAACTTGGTTGTAAAATATGATTGTCATTCCTGTAAACAACAAAATTCTCTGTACAGAACAGCATGAAGCGAACAAAAGAGTAGTGACTGCATGAATGTGGACATAAAGATGAAAACTGGACTGATGTTCCTCATGTTCTGTAATGAAAGAGATTGGGTGATGAGCATGTAAAGCTTTGATGGCATACATATATGCCATCAAATATATATATATTTGGCAGTACTATCTGATCTTTCAATTTCAGTGTTTCTATATAACACTCTCTCTAACGCACACACACATTCCCACACCCCCCCAGACACACCCCCAAAAGTAACGTCCCCAGTTAGAATCCCATCAGAGAAACAGGTCAAGAGGGTCAATATTTACAGCGTCAAGCCCAGATTGCAATTACCTTCACGGAGGCCAGGCGGCGAGGAGAGAGGAGGCAGCCGCAGAGCAGTTTAGGATGAGCCGTGATGCGATGCCCCCCCAAGATTCCTTCTCTTCTGATTGCGCTGCACCCCAGCCTCCAGTGTGGCAAACACTTGTAGAAATTACCAGACAAAACCAATTTAATGTTATTACCCAGCCACGTGCATCCAGCTGTCTCGGAGAGAGGCGTTCATCGAGATATTGGAGCAGAGCCTCCCCCTCCCCACCCTCCTCAATTTATTTCTCACAAATGAAAATGAATTATGCATTTTTCAGTGTCACTCTCGCACATAAATGCCGAGAACACATTCGGCTGCTTCTATTACTTGCAAAGTCAATATGAGGCAGATACTTGTTGAGATGACGCTGTTTAAAACTATAAACGTGACACCAAGTTTTGTGAGCAAAGGGCTGAGGTCATTTTTTTGGGTTGGACTATACACTATCCGGTTTAATTGACCTATAATTGGTTCATGTATGCATTTGGCAGATGCTTTTATAAAGTGCCTTGCAAACTCAATCATTTGAAAATTGGTGATATATTGAAGATTGTTACCACAAATTTTTGCTGTTGAAATAGTAGTTCAAATAGACAATCATGGTGTTTTCAACATCAAGGCTAAGGGTTTGATTCCAAGAGAATCCGAGAACTGATAAAATGTGTAGCTTGAATGCAGTGCAAGTCAGATGCAGTAATGTTATCTAGCTGGAAAATATAGATGAATGTTACAAACTAAATATTACAAAAGATGTATTTATAATATTTATATCTTTAGCA
>NW_015536469.1:688030-691507 GCF_001515605.1 Sinocyclocheilus anshuiensis | reverse complement strand
ATGAAAAATACATTTTAAATTAAATTATAATATATAAAATATAAAACAAATGATAATAGAAATATAGAAATATTATATATAAATGTAATATATAAAAGTGTATATAAATATCATATATTTTATATTATACATAAAATATGTAAATATTAGATACAAAAGTATTATATGAAAAAATTCAATAAAATATAACATAGAAAATAAAAAATATATGATATAAATATAAAACCAATGATAACAGATATAGAAATATTATATTTAAATGTAATATATAAAAAGTGTATATAAATATATATTTTTTCTTAAATATGCAAAATTGTGTTGTTAAAAATTTCACGTTTAGTACATTTGTCATGATTGCAGAGCAATAAAAATCTAAAAGTCTGGGCCTCATTGTTGAGCACTGGATATGCTGTACAGACTGGGACAATTACATGCTTGCTGTGTACATCTGCATGTTTATATATATTATTTAAATATTACAGAGGCAATTAACATGATGCACACATGAGCCACATAAACAGTGCAAAGTTTAAGGAATGACAAATGCTTTAAAAGCAGGAGTGAATCGACATAAAATATTGCTTTATCCAAAGCACTTGCATTGCATTTGCATTGCATCAGTGCATGCATTCCCTGGGAATCGAGCCCATAACCCTGTTGTTGTGAATACCATGCATTTCTATTTGATCTACATGCTATTGGCTGCATTATCTTTGAGTTTGCTATTAAAATCACCTTCCGGGAAAACAGCAAAGGTGTATGAACTCAAAATTGGCTGCATTAATGTCTCCACATTTCCAGTTCTCTCACACGTCGCTCATTAGAAATGGCAAAGCTTCATCGCCCTCATCAATATGAGCCTGATATTCTAGCATGAATGCGTTATATCTATAACCGTTTTCTCCCTGTTGCAAACGGCCGTCCTTCCTGTGTGTGACAAGGTCGCCTCACATCTGCCAACTTAAGAATTCTCCTCACAGTCTCGCTAATCCTTAGCATTTGAGCTGGCAATACAAACAAATTTAACTCCGCCTGTAAGACAGGCTTTTGTAATACCCAGCGGAGTGTTTAATATTCTAGCTATCATCCATCACTGCATTCCTATTCCCTACGCTGTCCTTTCTGTACAATACTGTAAGGAAGCGGGAAAGACTAGCATGATAACCATACCCATGAACAGAGAAAAATAAGTTGGCCTTTCTTTTCCAGCCGCTGAATCGTGATGCTTGGAAAGCTATTATCTCCCTCTAAGCTGCATGGGACGCCTGCGAACCATCGTGATGGTGATAAGAGGAGCGTGAGATGGGTCCTGTGTGTGCTCTTGCAGTAAGTAGTTATTAGGGCAATGACATTTTAGTGGGGTCTTATTGACCGTGACATGCACATGGATGAGTTTGGGTAATGGGTGTCAGGCCCACGTTTTGGCACCCTACACCCAGAGGCCTGTCTAACAAAAATAATAGCCCATAATAGTCTGCTAAATCATCTCATTTTCCATCGCTCTTTATTTTCAGCTCGGGATGTAACACAAATTTGGATTGGAAAGCATGTCAGAAAACACGATGCTCCGGATGCCCTCAACAGAGTCTGTACATTTCTCTTGGGTCATCATTGCATGATGTTGTCAGGATTTAAGGGTTGTGCACCATTCAGAATTGAATTGAGAATGGCTTTTAAATTTCAGTTCAGTTCTTAAAGTTGAATTGAATTTGAATTGAGCGAACAGGTTGAAGAATTGCAATTTGAATGCAGTAGATTTAAAATTAATTGAAACTCTGAATATTGACTTTACAGCCTTGTTTGAACGTTATAAAACGTTTACAATTCCAGTTTGAATGTTTAATACAGAGAAAATGGATGGATGGAACAATAGATCTAATCAATGGTATTTAATAAATAAGTATATGAAATATTATACTTAATATTTATATTTTATTTGTTAATAGTTTATTTAATATATGTATATTTAGATTTTTTCATTTTTATAGTTATATTTTTATATTTTAAAACTTTAATACTTGAAAATGTTATATTTTTGCATAGAGATAAAGTAAATAGTGGCAGATTTCATAAAGCAAATTAATTTATATGTATACTTCCATAAATACTTTTTACTAAATACTATTTATATTTATACTTCATTTATATTTATATTTACATTTAGATTCTTATATTTTAATATTACAATTTTGTTTTATATTTATATAGTGGAGATCAAAATTAGAGAACAATCTATTTATCCTTTTTTTACTGAAATATTGTTAATCTTCATCACTCAAAATTTGAAGGAATATCAGCTGTAGGTATACCACTGTTCATAAACATGTTTGACAAAATAACCAAGGCATTTCAACAAAAACCTTTATTTTGTGGAAAACACAGTGATCAAAATTAAAGAACAGTAACCACTGTAGCACGAAAGAAGATTACAACTAAAATTTTGAAGGGTTACATCTGTCAAAAATTAGTAGAAATTGTAGAGGCCCCTGCTTTGAATGACTTCAGCACATCTGCGGCCGCAGGACATCACTAGTTTCTCACACTGCACTGGTGTGATCTTGGTCCAGTCTTCTTACACTCTCTTCCATAGTTTGGTGACTATAGTAGGTTTCTTAGATCCTTACTCTGTTCATCACTGAACTGGCGAGCAATTCCAGCTGCAGTGTTGAACCAATTTCCCATTGAGTGTCTCTGCATTATCCTGTCTTCTCGTGCATTTTTCTTACCTGGACGACCAGCCTTTTTGGGGGACTTGAATGAATTTGTGTCGTTGTAAACCTGCAGTATTCGAGAAATCACAGATTTGGAATGACCAACTTCTCTTGCAATGGCTGAAAGGGTCATCCCTTTGGCCTTCATCTGGGCAACCTCCTGTCGCAGGGTTTCAGTCATCTTAGAGCGACCTGCCATCTTAATAATAATAATAATAATTCATTACATTTATATAGCGCTTTTCTAAGCACTCAAAGTGCTTTACATTATGAGGGGGGATCTCCTCATCCACCACCAGTGTGCAGCATTCACCTGGATGATGCAACGGCAGCCATAGTGCGCCAGAACGCCCACCACACACCAGCTTATTGGTGGAGAGGAGACAGAGTGATGAAGCCAATCATTATATGGGGATGATTAGGAGGCCATGATGGTCAGAGAGCAATGGGCAAAATTGGCCAGGATGTCAAGGTCACACCTCTACTCTTTTCAAAAGACATCCTGGGTTTTTTAATGACCACAGAGAGTCAGGACCTCGGTTTAACGTCTCATCTGAAGGACGGTGCTTTTTGTCAGTATAGTGTCCCCGTCACTACACTGGGGCGTTAGGACCCACACAGACCACAGGGTGAGCACCCCCTGCTGGCCTCACTAACACCTCTTCCAGCAGCAACCTAGTTCCCTTTCGTGGGAACTTCGAACTGCGTCCTCTAGGGGTCGCTATGGGGAACGCCTCGTCGTGACCCGTGTCTGAAGCATACATTG
>NW_015536469.1:646626-687154 GCF_001515605.1 Sinocyclocheilus anshuiensis | reverse complement strand
AACACCTCTTCCAGCAGCAACCTAGTTTTCCCAGGAGGTCTCCCATCCAGGTACTGACCAGGCTCAACCCTGCTTAACTTCAGTGGGCAACCAGATGAGAGATGCAGAGTGATAGCTGCTGGCTACATCGTACAATTTCAGTGAAAATTGGAGGAATGTTGCCAGTTAAATAGGGCTTGTCATATACGTAAGGAAATTACCACCAGGCGCCAGATTAACACCAATAACTTGGAGGTATCTGTAAGTGTTCTCTAATTTTGATCAGAGTTCTTTTTCAATTATCTAATTAAATTTTTTTTATACTGTGCTTCAGAATATAATGAATTTATGAAATATGATTAAAAAACTGCTCTTCTGTTTATAGATCTTATATATATATATACTGTATATAAATTATGTAATAAATTAATTTTTGTAGACCATTGAGGAAGAACACTTCATTTCCTAGAATGCATTACCTGTGTTGCATTTCTTTGAATTGCAAATCAGTAAAATCGCTCTCCCTGTCGTTCTAACTCAAATTCCAGCTTCCTGTCTGTTGTGGCCAATTCAATTCAAATCCACACTCATGAATTCAAATGGAGTCAATTCTTAAATTCAAAATGTTTCCCCACCCTGGCAGAGGTGTCTTATTGCAGAGGTTGCTGCCAGAGGGATATTGGTGACAGGAAAGACTCGGGCACGGTTGCTTTCCCCTCGTGTGGCACCGGGGATGGGCTGCCTTTAGTAGTGGCAGTGCCACAGGCTATTGAAGTGTGAAATCGAGCGGTGGTTATCCTATTACGCTTCATTTCTCGATGCACTACGCCATCCCTCACTTTTGACAGGTTTGTTAACTGCTTGAAAACAGTCAGGGGGCATGAGGCAGTGGGAAAGATGGCTCGTGCACGGAGGGGGCAGGGGTGAAAGGCTGTTGTGCAGCATCTGGAATGGGATTCTAATAAAGCCAGGCGCTGCCATGGAAACAGGAGGAGAGCCACCCCACATCCTCCAAGCAGGGAAAGACCCCAAGGAGCACCTCTCTCTCTCGCTCCGTTTTCGAGCGTGGCAAATGGCCCAGTGCCTCCGACCCATGCAGAAGCAGGCGCCTTGCCAGCGAAAGGGGGCCAGATAAGGGTGCGTAAAGTTAGCTGTGGCTTCCAAAAAAAGAGGGGGAAATGTGCAACCTAGTCCCCCATGAAAGGAATTTCACACAGACGCCTCTATCACATTTTCCCGCTCCGCGCACCGTGACTGCCAGTCCCGCAGTCAGACGTCCACAGGGTGAAAAAGACGAGTACAAAGGGTGGACCGTGTCTGCTGTGGGTTCAGGAAGCAGCGTGCATTATGGGATTGGGTGGCACCGGTTCCAGCCTCCTTTTCCCAGTTTGCCGCATTAAAAAAGGTGGCACCTGCACCTGCCGGGATCCTTAACAGATTACTGGCCAATTCACACGGTTAACTCGTGTGCCCAGCTGCATTCATACAGCGCATCTTCTAAAGGAAACCCAGAGTTCTCCTCTTCTGTTTCTCGCTGCTGCCTTTCAAGTGACACTAGACTGATGAAAGTAGAAGAAAAAAGGAGACAGCAGCGGCGGGGGGAGAGAGAAAAGGAGTTGCGAAATGAAAGAGTTGACTTGTTTCCCTCAAGGGGGGTTTCCCTCAGCCGGCGTGTGAAGTGATGCCCTCAGTGATTCATGGGAAATTTACACATCGAGTGTGAAATGCCCCTTGGCTCACATTAAAGATTGGGTTTTAATATCTGACTAATACAAAGCCTTAATAAGATCCTTTTTTCTGCCCCCTTTCCTGCTTTCCGTGGGTTTATAGGCTATTGAAGTGTGAAATCGAGCGGTGGTTATCCTATTACGCTTCATTTCTCGATGCACTACGCCATCCCTCACTTTTGACAGGTTTGTTAACTGCTTGAAAACAGTCAGGGGGCATGAGGCAGTGGGAAAGATGGCTCGTGCACGGAGGGGGCAGGGGTGAAAGGCTGTTGTGCAGCATCTGGAATGGGATTCTAATAAAGCCAGGCGCTGCCATGGAAACAGGAGGAGAGCCACCCCACATCCTCCAAGCAGGGAAAGACCCCAAGGAGCACCTCTCTCTCTCGCTCCGTTTTCGAGCGTGGCAAATGGCCCAGTGCCTCCGACCCATGCAGAAGCAGGCGCCTTGCCAGCGAAAGGGGGCCAGATAAGGGTGCGTAAAGTTAGCTGTGGCTTCCAAAAAAAGAGGGGGAAATGTGCAACCTAGTCCCCCATGAAAGGAATTTCACACAGACGCCTCTATCACATTTTCCCGCTCCGCGCACCGTGACTGCCAGTCCCGCAGTCAGACGTCCACAGGGTGAAAAAGACGAGTACAAAGGGTGGACCGTGTCTGCTGTGGGTTCAGGAAGCAGCGTGCATTATGGGATTGGGTGGCACCGGTTCCAGCCTCCTTTTCCCAGTTTGCCGCATTAAAAAAGGTGGCACCTGCACCTGCCGGGATCCTTAACAGATTACTGGCCAATTCACACGGTTAACTCGTGTGCCCAGCTGCATTCATACAGCGCATCTTCTAAAGGAAACCCAGAGTTCTCCTCTTCTGTTTCTCGCTGCTGCCTTTCAAGTGACACTAGACTGATGAAAGTAGAAGAAAAAAGGAGACAGCAGCGGCGGGGGGAGAGAGAAAAGGAGTTGCGAAATGAAAGAGTTGACTTGTTTCCCTCAAGGGGGGTTTCCCTCAGCCGGCGTGTGAAGTGATGCCCTCAGTGATTCATGGGAAATTTACACATCGAGTGTGAAATGCCCCTTGGCTCACATTAAAGATTGGGTTTTAATATCTGACTAATACAAAGCCTTAATAAGATCCTTTTTTCTGCCCCCTTTCCTGCTTTCCGTGGGTTTATTAGGGAATTGATGAAAGAAGCAGCTGGCAAATGTCTGGCTTCGTATTTATTCACAAATGGATTTGAGAATTGCCTGTATGCAAATAGCTTCGAAGAGCAAAGCTTAATTCCTCTTCCGAGAAAATGTAGGAATGTGTCCGTATAGCCCTCATCTGACGCAACCGATGGTGTACTTCAAAAAATAATTGTTTACCTCTGACGGATCCTCTCTGAAAGCCTGATTAAAGCAAAGAATATTCCATATGTCTCCTTCCAGTATCCATTTCATGATGGCTCCTCTTTGTTCTCCAAGTTGTCTTGGAGGTCAGTGGAAACCACATGTGCCTCTGTCCCTCATTGTTCTAAAAACTTTATGCTTTTTCACTGCGACAAACTTCCTGCCCTGTTTTCATTCCTCCATGAGGGAACAGCTTTGGAGACAGTCAGACTGACGGAGGAAGACAGTGGTTGATTAGATCTGCCTCCTGCTGAGCTTTGATAATTCGTAGCAAGGGAAGTTTTTTAATATTCAAATACATTCTTCCAAATTATAAAAGCAAAGACGGCAGATAACAGTCTGACTTTACTGAGAGCAACAGGGCTCTTTTTAGTCCAGATGTTGCAGAAACTACAATTATCATTACGTTTTGTGCCCCACTTACACCTTGAAAAACATTCCTACATCGGTCATGTAGACACTGCCTTCCCAGCTGTTATGGATGTTTCTATAGGCACTTTTGGCCCTGTAGACTTATTACATTTGTCTACTAACTATGTTTAATAACATACTGATATTATATAATGATAAAATATGTTTATAATATATAATATTTTCACACTTTTTGTGTAATTTCCACAATTACAGCCTGATGCACAATAAAAAATATTCTGTTCACAAGTGATATGAACCTTGATTAGATTTTTCTGTGTTTTCTTCACAGTTCATGTCTCTCAAGCTCTTCACCAATACTATTGTCTCCTTGGTAACCAGGTAAAGTACACTAACTTTTGAAAAACTATTAGTGACAAAAAAATTTTTTTATTGTGATTGTGGTGAAAATGACACCACAACTGAGGAGCATTTATTTATTTGTTTGTTTGTTTGTTTGTTTTAGAGTTTTAGATTTGCATACAATAAATATTGTACAATATGACTCTTTTTAAAAACGTTACTAATTTAACTAATCTTATTTATTATTTTAATAATATATATATATATACATTTTTTAAGATTTTACATTAAAACACCTAAAAAACACGTAATATTTATATACATTGAAAATGTTTGACTAATTTTATTAATCTTATTTATAATTTTAATAATATATATATATTTAAATTTTTAAGATTTTACATTAAAACACTTAAAAAAAACAAAAAGCAGACATGTAATGTTCATATACAGTGAAAAAAAATTCCACTCACTACCACAGCTTGCAAAAACATGCAATATTTAATACAATGTTTTGGTCATCTGACCTTCATTTGAATTATTGGAAGATTGTTTTAAATATTGTATATTTTTGCAAGCTATTATAGTGCATATGATGTTTCCAAAAGATTTTAGTCTGGGTCAGGGACAAGAGTAAAACAATAAAATCTAAAAAAAACATGACAAAAAGAAAGGACAAAATGGACAAAAAAACATTAATAAAAATCACTTCCTAGGATATAAAAGTGCTGTAATCAAAGAAACACCCAGGTACAGATAGCATTAGCATGCTAGGCAGCTGTCTTGGTAATTCAAAGTTTCCTTCACTTATGGCGAATCTAACACGTTCTCACTTCATTCACCTTTGTAGGCCCACCATTGTGAAATCCAGTAACCTTCGCCGAAACACCAGCAGATTTGACCGCTCCACTGAGATGGAAAACGCTAGAGCGTATGATTGCATTCATAGAAGATGAGTGTTGAGAAAAATCACAAAGATGAAGTGAGTTAAGACCCTGTTTAAGGCATTCGGTGGACTTTCATGATCTCTGGCATATATTTGACATGCTCAAAGGCCTCTCGCTCGTAGGGGCTCATCATTCCCCCTCACTGTGACTGTGGCATCCAGCGGTAAAGTGGAGATGAAGTGTAGGATTACACTGATGCCTTTCATCAGCACGTAACCTAACAGCAGTCGCATGAAAGGGAATACAAGGTATTGCGCTGGCGTCTGGAGACACCGCCGGTTGGCTCCGAGTGCGTGGGATGGCTCTGTGATGTGTCCTTCCCAATAATCCTCAACGATAAACTTTGCTGAGGGCTCAGCCGAGGTGGCAGCTCTGAACCTTCTCATCCCCCCCCACCCCTCTTTTTTTAATTGCTTTTATTACAGAGCCATTGATCGAGACTGCATTGGCGTGGAAAAAGAAGAAGAGTGATCCTACGGCGGCGCTTTGTTTACTGTGAAGAGTGAGGTGTCAAGTCTTTGTAGGTGCTCTACCTGTCAGCTAATTTCCTTTTCATCAGTGCCGTGATGGCTGTTCGGTTGCTTGTACGCAGCGCGAAAAGTCAGAGCGGATGAACACCGAGTTCTCAAATTAGTCAGAGGACCGTGTGCCTTCAGCATTGGATCGACTAACAAGAGTCAGCTGTAAACAGTCGTACTGTCACGGTGCCGTTGAAACAGGACTGTGTGGTGTGTGATCACCGGCTGAATCCCGGTTTAATTAAATGGGGGTTAGGTGAAGGGTGTCGACGCGCAGATGGTGTAGGTGTGGGAACTGGAAGTGTGTGCGCGCACCTTAATCGCTTCCTGTGGGAATCAAGTCTAAGTGATGGCCGCAGTCTCCGAATGACAGTTTTATTGCATTTATAATGTCTGTATACACAGCAGCGCGAAGCGAGAGTCTGTGAAAGAGAGGGAGAGAGGGAGACAAAATCGTTGGCTGTCACTCTCCGATCCCTCTTTTCCCCTCCCCGCGCCTCTGGCCCCTCACTTCTGTCAATCATATTTGTGAAAAGGGCACTGGCTCTTAATACGGTGAATGACAATGATTTTTTTTAATAATAATAACCTGGATCCGCCAATGGAGCAGGCGAGGGCATCCCTTTATATTCTGACATTTAAGATAAGCAAACTTTCTCATAACGTCAACACGAATTACAAATACCTTAGAATAGCGCACAGTTGCCCTTTAGTGGGATTTGCACGGCTAAGAGAGTTTGAAGCCATCTAATTATGGCAAGTATAAGCATCGCGCTGGTCAAACTTCCTCTCAGACTTCGCTGTGAGTTTAACTAGCCGGTGAACCGGTGAGTCATAGGTTTGCACGGAAACTCACGTGAAAACATTCTGTACTCTTCTGTACAAAAAGGACAAACATTATGGTAACCCGTAGTTTAGGTTGCTCTTTCGCTGTTATGTGTCATGTAAGCTTGAAACGTCCTCAGGGGAAATAAAAACAGACACAAATGAGTCAATTGTTGACATACAAGTAAGAATATAGAAATATAAAATAAATGTGGATAGCAGCTCTTGGAAGAACTAGATGAGAAATGTTGGAGTTCATATTGAAATAGGACTTTTGATTGCAAACCTGAGCACAGTTTAAGAAACTGTTGAGATTTCTTCTAAAACTCTAGAGGAAATGCCTTTTTTTATCTAGAAGTTTGACTGGCCTTACAGAAAGACAAACTGATTTATGCACCAGGGTAAATATGAACACTATCCCAGAATTGCAATTCAGTAATTCCAATTTAACTTCTTGTGGACCGTGGCCAAATCAAATATGATGAAATATGACCAGTAGGGAACCACCTAGTAATCCTTTGAATATCCCAGCAACCAACTGGAACATTCATGTGGCAGTGAAAAAAGGTCAAGATTTAGTTATTTAAATGCTTAATAGTGTAATAATAATAACTGTACCTATGTTTGGTGAAAATTATACTCTGCAGTGGTTAATTTTTTTAATGAAAACCTCTTAAACTGAGAACTAGAAAACCTGTTCAAGTACTACACAACTATGTATATAGATAACTGATCACCAATTATAAAGTTTAACGAGGATAAAACATCTAAAATGAAGTGTAGGAACTACAGAACAGCTGTTCACATATATAGTAAAGACTGTAGTACAGTTTTATGAAGGTAAACCTCTAAAATTGAACTAAAAAAACTGCACAACTCATTTTCTTCAGAATATACAGATATCTAGATTTACTATAGTAACAATTACTATACCTTAGTGTGGAAAAAACTACACAAATGCTAAAGTTTTGCCTTTCTAAAATCGAGCTTAAGAACTACAAAACCTGTTGATGTAATACATATTGTCTTCCTATTCCAGAGCCGTTCACATGGACCATACGACTCTGGCCTTGAGTGAAGTGTATCAAGGCCATTTGAGAGTGAGAGAGAGACTAACAGAATAAAGTGGAACGGCCTCTTGAAGGGCTCGGCTTCTTTTTACAGACAGATGGAGCAGAAAGTGAGAGAGAGGACACCTGCTGGTCCACAGTGCAGCCCCCCTTCTGCTTCTCCTTTTCTCTACCTCTTTTTCTCACTCCTGCATTAGAATTCAGCATCTCTTCTGCCTCGTCTGAGTGAGTGGGTTACTGAAGCGTGTCACAGTAAGAACCAGTGAATGATAATGAACCCAACCTGTGCGAGAGGGAGGGGAAGAGGGAGGAGATCCGAGAGGATTCCTGTAAGTCGGCTCTCTTCTTGAATCACGGATAGGGAAAGAAAGAAAGTAAGCAAGTGAGTGAGCGAGCGAGAGAGAGGAGGAACGAGGTTGTCGACTGAATCACCACCTCCTCCGCCACTTCACCACTCCTTTCTCTTGGCACGGGGGAGTGAGTGTGGGACTGGACGCCCCACACGGTTCCCTCTCCCCCATTCCCGTCCTCCACCAGCAGACCCACTTCTCCAAATGAATTCATTCATCTTCTTCCCTCCTTTTGTCATTTTTATGTCAACCTCCCTCTGCTTTATTATTATTATTTTATTTTCTCTCCTTCTCTCCCCCCTTGTTCTCTTTTCCGAGCTCTCCCACACATCGCTATCCCACTCGTTTTGTCACGGCCAAGGAAAAGAAAATGATCGTCCGACATGCCGCAAGAGCAAAAGAGGAGCAACGGTACGAGGAGAGCTCTGTCCGGGCGTGGAGCTAGAAGCCGCAAGAAGCCGGTCCAGTCCTGATGGATTATTCCGAGTGGAGAACTCGGAATGCCAGAGAGAAAAGAACAGAGCCATGCTGAAAACCTGAGGTGGGAGGGGACGATCGTTCTTGTTCTTTTCTAACATTCAGATAGTTCTCAACTCGTTCTCCGTTGATTAATTCAATCTCTTGTTTTTTGCTCGCATCTCTGAACCCCCTTCCCACCCTCTCACGTCTCTGATTTGGGACGATTTGGCTGTTCATTGTGAAGAATTCTCAGGACTGTGCTCTGAAAAACACTTTTCAATCTAATTAATTCCTTTCTGAGCTGAGACTCGAAAAGAAGCCTTTTTTCCCCTCTTGGTCTCCCTCCTTTTGAGACCGAAATAATTGGAGCCGTGGACTCCACTGTAACTGTGCCACAGGAGCAAGTTGGACCAATCCGGACACAACACCTGGTGCAGTGTTTACCAAAGGAGGCATTTCCCCCCTTCTTCCAAATCACTTTATTATCTCTGGGAGGGGGCACAACCACCCAAGCCTTGGGCCTTAGTGATCCGGATATGCTGAGGAAGAAATGGAGAAAGAGAGACCTCCAAGGAAATGAAAGCCAAAGCGAACTCAGTCTTCGAACTCAAATCCGAGATCTTGATGAACCTTTCCTAAAAAAGAAGACACAATGAGGGACCATTCTGATCTTGAGACACTTGACAACCTTGTGTATCCGCTCAAGGCTTACAAAACCAGCTAGAACAGATGAACTATCATCTCCTCCTTCATTTCTTGTCTTAACTTCAGACATAGAGTCAGATTTGAAGGAAAAAAGCACATGTGCCACGAATTGGCCTCAATTCCAAGGCTCTGAAGAAACTTGGACAAGACTGGGAACCCTTTTTCGCGCTGTATTGTACTTTTTTCCCAGCCTTTTCTTTGCCTCCGCCCCCCTCTTTCTACGTTAAGTCATTCACTGGGGCACTTTTGCTCCCCCTCCTCCTTTCAGTAGCTGAAAGCCGTTGATCGCTAATCCACGGCCGTTTCGTCAGATTCTTGCGCTGATTTCTACATTGATTGGCCGTCTACTTCAGAACCTCTCTGGCTCCCGCTTCTTGCTCTTTAACTCTCCTTCATCCACTTCTCACTCTCTCATCCCCCTCCCTCTCTCTCTCTCTCTCTCTCTCTCTCTCTCTCTCTCTTGCCCTGCCTCATTGTCTCTGTGTGCGGCATCAGTGCTGCTGGAAGCCAGTCCTTTTCACTACTCGCCAGACAGAGGAAGGCAGAGGTGAGTCCCGTCAAATGTATCCTGAACGCCGTTGCCCACCCTGTCTCTGACATCGCTCTCTGAATGTGAACATCCACCATTGTGTTTGTGTTTATTTGTTCTCAAAGTCTCTGTTGTCATTTAACACAAGTGTGATTTTTCTGTTTTTCCTGTTTGGTTTTGGAGGTGTGTGTGTGTGGTGGTTGGGTTCTGGCAGGTGTTTTTGGTGGTCGGATGCAGTTTTGGGCTGGTTACTAGAGCGTGTGTGTCTGATTGGGATGCGTTGTCGCTCTTGGAGCATTGCTGTGGTTGTCTTATCTCCAAGTTCAGCGTACAAAAAGCCTTAAGGCTCCAAAACGCTCTGCAGAATGAGAGAATCACTGACCGGCTCCTCAGCTTACGTATATGCTTTACGTAGTGCTGCTGTATATGCGTCCTTGCATAGCCACAGGATTCGCATTATTAAACGCATACATACTGTATTCATATATATTGATATGTACTTAAAAACTTCTAACTTTTATTCTCAAACACACTCTCACACAACGTGTATTTCACTATGGCAAATTTAGGTGTATCCCCAGGGCTGGACGGAAATAGATCCCAAGCTAAATTAGGACAAGCACCAAGACTCCATGGAAAAAAGGTGTTACGCACAACCAGGCTTCCGCGTAAAAACTGAAACTGAATTAAAATACTGCGTTTTAATGGCGACAAAGAAAAGACAGACTGAAAGCAAGCAAAGGTGGATTTAAATGGTGCCGGTTTTGTGTGTTTTTACCGTATTTTACCGCCATCTCTCCATTTGTCCCATAAAAAGCTGTTCCCTCAGTATCACCTCATCCCTAAATCGGATCACCCACATATTGCACCAAGACCTTCATCTTATGGATGCTAATATGTGTTATTGTACATTTATATATATATATATATATATATACAATAACACACACACACAAATATTTATATATATATATATATATATATATATATATCATTATTACTTTTCGTTCAGCATGTAACCGTTACCGTCTGCTACAGTTTTCTGTTTTTTACCATCACATTAAAATCTCTTTGTTCTACAGATTGCTATAGAGATCTTGGTCTAGCATTGTTGCTTTCAAGTTGTTTGGCTTGGGCACTGGTGTTTCTTGCAGCAGCTTAGACGATTTAAGTTTATCTTCATTTGCTGCACGGGCGCAGATACAAAAGAAATGCCATGTTTCCTTATTACTTCTCACAAAATGTCAGCAAATGTAGCTTATGCTCATATAAGACAACAAGTGGAACCGTAGACGGTAGTGCAGAGTCAAAAGACATCATAAAGTGGATTTTTCACAGCTAAACAGGATTCCCTCTACATTCAGGGTTTCTCTGCCGCTTCGAGTATAATGTGTCTGTGTGTGTGTTTGAGCGAAAGGAAGGGGAGGGGAGTTGGACACACATTATGCGAGAGACGATTGACAGTAGCTAAATTAGTTCAGACACATTACGGTTGGATGTATCCCTTCTATACAGCAGGGACGGACACCTACGGAGCCTACGATATATGTTGCCGTCTCCAAAGCAGCAGGTCTTCTGAATCCTATCCTCTCGTTTGAATACGTGTCTACACGAACAAAGGGGTCCCAAAGATTGAGGTATAGTTGTACACACCCCACGTGACACAAAATGCAATCCAGCAGTAACAATAAACAAAGCGTTGTAAAAAATTGTGATTTCTGTGTTAAAAATACCAAGAGTGGCAGAGTGGAAGCACGGAAGCGACAGGGTCTGGCGGTCTCACTGAGATGCCGGTGTCCAGAGATGGCAATTCCTCCACCCCTCCGGGCTCGGATACTTAAGATGACACCTCTGACAGCCCCGCTGTCACTATCAGACTCTGCCGAGAGATTATCATCCGCCTCGAACAATGTCTCAGAGTCCCCTATTGTCCTTTCCACAACACTCCGGCTGCATTCATTTGGTTTCCTATGCCGGTTTTCCAGGGAACTCAATGACCCTGAGGACAGGTTTCAAGATGCTGCCCAAGTCCTAGATGTGTAAACTTGAATTTATAGTACATGTTGTTAAATTGGTATGGGTTGCAAGTAATCGCTCAATGCTTTTTGTGGTTATTTCAATGATTTTGAAGTGTAGCATTTGTTATTTGCTGATACTAAAGTATAAATGATTACTAAAAATGGTTTTAAAATACAATTTTGGTTCCAATAGGCAATCAACCATTACGTCATTATGTAGCCTGTTGCTGTGGGCGTCACCCTTTGAGAAGGGTGGCGTGACTTTTGCCGTCCCCCATTCAATCGCTGTTTACACCTCCTCTGCCCAGCTGCATATTCAGGGCGTGGCGCATTCTCTCTGACAGCCGTCATTCTGTCTGTTTTGTCATTCGGCTTTCGAGGCAAAGAAGTTAAAGATATAGTTCACCAAAAAATCATTAACTCAACCCCCTTGTGTCATTCCAATTCTGTATGACTTACTTTCCCCTGTGGAACACAAAATAACAAAATAGCTTTCGAAATATATTTGTTAGTGTTCTGCAGAAGTCACACCAGTTTGGAACAACTTAAAAGTGAGAATTTTCATTTTTGGGTGAACTATACCTTTAAAAATCCAATTGTTTCAGAGTAATAAATACAAAGCATTTTAGAGAATTAGACTTGTAATGCATAACCTGATTTAACATTTACAGTATAGTTGTGGCACCCGCCGGGCATGTCTTAAGCTCGTTATGGCATTTTTTTTTGTCAGGCGGGCATGACGTGATTGTGTTGTCGAGGGGGGAACCCTGCCTAATGCACAGCAGCTGCCACTCTAGTATCAAAAAAGAGGGGGAGAGTTGAGCATCCTACATTTGAATGATGAGAGCTCTCCAGCATACAGAAGCGTGGCCCATTCACTCCCTAACATTCCCTGTCTCTTTCTCATTTTCTGGGAAGAGGGGCGCATCGCCCACCAGCCTCCTTTCGATGCCGCCCTCCACCGTTTTTATTTATCCATTCTCTCATTTTCCCGGTAATGACTCTCTCCCGTCAATTAGGCTAACCCTTCGCCAACGTTCCTGAGGTTGAATGAATACATGATGATGCCTCCCCTGCTGGCCCCCAACTCCTGGGAGGTGCGAAGAAAAAAATCAGTGCGATCTTGCAGGGGAAGACATTTGCCAGAGATAAAGCTAATTTAATCCGATGAAATGTGACATTTGGCGGCGGACGCTCCCACTCGGCCAGAGTGCAGGTGCTGCATCAAGATTAATGAATCGCCAACAGCCCATCCATTCGCACAGAGAGAGAGAGAGAGAGGGAGAGAGAAACAGAGGGTGCAGGGGGTAGGGCCAGCGAGAAAGACTGAGATGTAGAGAAAGAGAAAGGGAAAAAAGAAAGAAACAGAGAAAGAATCGTTGAATGCAGTAGAGGACAGTGGTTGGTAGGAGGTCAGGTACTCTGTGAAAGGAGGCCGTTGAGCTGCGTGCTGTGTTTTGTCACTGGGGACCTGCTGCGAGAGATTGAGAAGGCGGCTACCTTGATTAGAAGTGAGAGTTCTTGCTCCCCATCTATCTTTTTTTTTAAAGATAGATGGGCTTGTTTTCGCGGCTTGTTTCCGTGTCTGTGCGCACATATGCGCTAGTATGTTTACTTGCGTAGTTAACGGCACCCACGGTTGGTGGGGAATTTCCTCGCGTCAAGTGCGCAGCGCTGCCAAATAAAGCAGATTGGCACTTTCGACACATGCAAGAGCATAATAAATACTTACTGCCGCTCACGATTACTTCTACTCTGAATTTCATTAAGAAATCAGGCCTATTATCTCTAAACTATTAGCTTTTCAAGTCAACATTGCAATTATGAAGTGTTTGCAAAAAGCCATTTTTGAGTCATTGTAAATTACTTAAGTTAAATATGCATTTTATGTGTATTTTATATTTTAGTTTTGTATTATGAAAATATTATATTATTATTTAAATATGATTGTAAATAATTGTACAATAATAAAAATAGTATTTACAATTTTATTTATTAATTATTTAAAATTTATTATTGTATTATTATTTGTGTGTATATATGTGTATATATATATCTTTAATAATAATATTAATAATGACGAGTTCATTTCAAAACATGCTGTTTAAGCACACATCCGTCTTCACACAGTTCACTTCCTTTGAACGAAGGACACTATTTATTGCTACTTTTATTGATTTCTTTGGTATTAACCTGTTGCATTTGTTCTGTATATTGAAATGTCTTGTACTTGCTGTATAATATTTTAAATAATACATTTTTCTAATTTGCTAGTTTAATTGTTCCTTTTGATAGCGTTTAAGCATGACTTAATGCTGTAATTTTTAAAGTTATAAATTGTAGAAAATGTAGTTTATATATGGGAAATAATATAGCTTTTTACATTTATTAAACGGTCCGCCTACAGCAATGTTCCTTTGCACATGACAAGTGAGATTTACTCTCTGTTCTTGGTGGTTGAAATGGTTGTTATTACTATTTATTCTAAAATAAATATATATAATTCAATCATTTAAAATAATATTAATAATTGTGTGTGTGTGTGTGTGTGTGTGTGTGTGAATTAATTTATATCAATATATTAATATAAAATTATATAGTCTAAGGCTGTTTGGCAATCTAAAAAGTAACTTGTCACATTAATGTGCAATATGCAATCACAACAAGTGTGCACTTATGATTTTTAAGGGCACTGAACAGCTAATCCAATCAGAATATCCTAAACTATCCATATATCTGTTTTATAATTGAAACCTCTAAAGACTTTGGTCCCATTATGGACAGGTAGCAGGTGAGAGGGCCTTCAGATTCCCCTTCCGTTGCTTTCCGACATCACCTTGACCTTCCTGTCTCCTAACTGGGAGGGTGACAAGATGTCCTCATTAGAAGAGGAAAAGAGGGCGTTCTGCATTCACCAGGGGACTTGATTACCATATAAAGTGACAGTGTACAAAAACAAAACGGTAGTAAAATGGTAGGAATCTCAACTTTTGACCTTGATGAGAGATACTTTGCTGCGAACTGGCTACATATTAGCTTGATGCTGAATTATAGTTCCCAAGAGCCATCTGTATCCAGTGAACCGGTAACAGTATCTTTTTCCTATGCAAATAGAGCACTTGTGTGGAAATGATAACCAGAGGAGCTACAAAACCTGCTGTTTGCAGGAAACTGCACCTCCTCTGCAATCACGAGAGGATGATGTTTTTTCTTAGTATTTCTGTGAGTTTCTTGCAAATTTACATGTACAGTCCTGAGATGCTGCTGTGTCTCTCTCTCTCTCTCTCTCTCTCTCTCTCTCTCTCTCTCTCGCAGTCTATCTCTCTCTCATATCCCCACTCTGCTTAATCCCGTGAAAGATCAATTTGCCATATCCTAGTGCTGCTCAGCAAGGTTATGGTGGCCTAGCGGTTTTGTTAAATTAAACAACATCAACAACATGAATATTGAAATAATTGTAATTTTAGTTGTAATTGATTTAGTGGTAGGACAAACTAAAGTGTTTATTTTCGTCAATAATATACTCTAATTTTGTTCTAGAGTCAAGGTGCAAGTCGTTGCTGTTGATGGTGAGATGTTAGTGCTATTCCAGGAGACAAGATCCCTGTGCTGCAAACATAAGCAGCCTGTGGATTCCCAAATGCTTTTATCCGTGTCTGTTTTGTACAGAAGTGAATTCAAAAGCTTGTCGACTGAATTTCCAGAGTTGTCTTAACCTTAATACACACTCAGAGGAAGGGAACTTACCGCCTCAGTGCATTTGCAAACAGTGTGGCTTTTCATTATGACTTTGTGTATTTTATATTTTAGTTTTGTATTATGAAAATATTATATTATTATTTAAATATGATTGTAAATAATTGTACAATAATAAAAATAGTATTTACAATTTTATTTATTAATTATTTAAAATTTATTATTGTATTATTATTTGTGTGTATATATGTGTATATATATATCTTTAATAATAATATTAATAATTGTGTGTGTGTGTGTGTGTGTGTGTGTGTGAATTAATTTATATCAATATATTAATATAAAATTATATAGTCTAAGGCTGTTTGGCAATCTAAAAAGTAACTTGTCACATTAATGTGCAATATGCAATCACAACAAGTGTGCACTTATGATTTTTAAGGGCACTGAACAGCTAATCCAATCAGAATATCCTAAACTATCCATATATCTGTTTTATAATTGAAACCTCTAAAGACTTTGGTCCCATTATGGACAGGTAGCAGGTGAGAGGGCCTTCAGATTCCCCTTCCGTTGCTTTCCGACATCACCTTGACCTTCCTGTCTCCTAACTGGGAGGGTGACAAGATGTCCTCATTAGAAGAGGAAAAGAGGGCGTTCTGCATTCACCAGGGGACTTGATTACCATATAAAGTGACAGTGTACAAAAACAAAACGGTAGTAAAATGGTAGGAATCTCAACTTTTGACCTTGATGAGAGATACTTTGCTGCGAACTGGCTACATATTAGCTTGATGCTGAATTATAGTTCCCAAGAGCCATCTGTATCCAGTGAACCGGTAACAGTATCTTTTTCCTATGCAAATAGAGCACTTGTGTGGAAATGATAACCAGAGGAGCTACAAAACCTGCTGTTTGCAGGAAACTGCACCTCCTCTGCAATCACGAGAGGATGATGTTTTTTCTTAGTATTTCTGTGAGTTTCTTGCAAATTTACATGTACAGTCCTGAGATGCTGCATTACGTTGCCTTATAGCAAGCATTAAATCCATGCCGACACTAGATCGATATCACATATAAGGAATAATATACAATCAACCATCTTAATCGCAAAATAAACACACAAAAAATGAACATGAAATATTGATTTTGAGTTTAAATGAGAGCGACTACAGGAGACGGCACAACTTTTAGGGACTCGGTTGCCTGGAACAACGGTTCATTATGCAAATAATATCTGACTGGAGCATTCTATGACTGGCCAATCAGAATCAAGAATTCCCTAGAGCCCTGTAGTGATCAGAAATCTCGCCGAATCAGAATCAGAACTTATGAATACAGACCTTCTTTTATACTTACTTCCCCTCCTTGACATCCGGCTCGGCTTTACCGGGCATGTGGTGAAACTCTGAATCTGTGGCATCTCTGTAAAAGCGTTGTGACCTTTTCTTACCTGGTTACGCTGCTTGATTTTGTACCTGGTTACTTGAAGATAATCCCCCGGGGAGCAAAGCACAACATCACTTACCCGCACAGCACTGTTTTTATTTAAGACTGATCAGATCCAGCATCTCAGACGGTCTCCACAGGAGGCAGAAATAGGCTTACGTCCACATTTTCCTCCTTTTGAGTTCCTCATTCCAAGCGGCCACTTGGATTTCTCGCTTTGAATGCGCTCTCTGTGGAGAGCTTTACTATGTGGGCCAGGATCTGTCCATATGATTAGTGAGTCTGATAAATGGGACTGTATAATTATGTTGTGACTATTAAGGAGTAGCGGTTAAGCCGTTCTATGTTGTAATTGATTTAGTGGTAGGACAGTATTTGCACTTGCTTCTTGTTAAATTTCTTGATAAAATTTTGGATTCAAACATCAGTGACAAAAATATTTATAGTTATATAATATTATAACTATTAATAAATAAATAATTTATAGTTATATAATATATTTAATTGAATGTAATAATTTAATAATAATTAAATATTTAAAGCATTATAAAAATATCAATATTATTAAACATTATTAAAAGTAGTATTAAACATAATATTATTGATACTATATTATTATCGCTTTTTGGCAGCAATGTCTTTGGTTTCCCCACCTATATGCCATCTATATATATTATTTAATATATTCTTTTAATATATATAACATTTCTGACTCTGGTAAAGGAACCAAGAAATGTAGGGGTATAAAGGAATCAAGTGTGTAAGAGATTCTCTATTGCTCTTTTGACGTAGACATTGAACTGCAGGTTGCCACAGCAGAATTATAGTGCTAGTATAAATAAGCTGCCTCAGTAAAATGTGAATGTGTGCTAAATAAGTACCAAAAAAAAATTAACATGCACTTTAGAGAGGATATGAATTTCTATTTTCTGCCTCTAGAGGGAGTTGTTGCGTCCAGTCATGCCATAGCAGCATAAAATACAGTTTTGTGTTTTTAAGGTCATATCTGAAAGAGGACATAGCACCCCGTGGCTTCTTATTTGCTGCCACTTCATCGACTTAACTTAGATGGACAGGTAGCGCTCGTTTACAATGCTAGTTTTGACCACCAGCAGCCTTCACAAAGAACTGTTTGGTTGTGCTCTCCTCCTTTGGAAAAGAAAGGGAAGGGAAAAAAAGGAAGGGTAAAAAACAGCGCTGTAAGTGTCCTGAATGGAGGCTTTGTTACAGGGGCCAGGACCCAGCGTGAGAGGGCTGAGGGCAGTGATGGATAGTAATACCTGGCCCCACTGGTGCCTCAAATGCCTCAGTGAGATACCACCTCCACAAACACTGCCTCTGTCCGGCTCTCGTCCCTCTTTCCTTTTTTGTGTTTGAACAACCAAAGCATGCACACGAGACAAAACCAATCAATTGCCCTCTCTGTGGATCTTTTTCAAAACAACCAATAACCTGATCAAAACATGATGTTGTTCACGAAGGAATTTGATCAGTGGCTAGAAAGAGAGTAATAAAATTTATCACAGCCGACCCATAACTGTATATCACATCGTTCCCGTGTGACCTTTAGCCCACATTCCCGGCGAAACAGAGAGCTCTGAGATCAGATGGATGGATTTAAATTATAGAGAAAGACAATGGTAATAGGCTTGTGGTCAAACTTTGTTTCTCTGTTGACTGTTAGGATTAGCTGTCGTATTTGGTCCCTCACATCCACGGCTGGAAAACCGTATCTTATCGTTCTGTATTCCCGGGAAATAAATAAATAAGACTACTGTCTGTTGCCACAGAGATCTTGATAATGCCACAAATCAGCTTAGAATCCCCTTCTGCACAAACCTATCCCCCCCCAGGATGTTGAAGGCAGGGAAGGACTTAAATCTGTCCCCCCCCCCTCCTTTTCATTCTGTCTTTCTGTGGAGCTCACAAAGTCAGAAGGAACTCCCCTGCTGAATAGGAAGTGAGGATTAAGCTGTTCTTCCAACAAATAACCAATCTATTCTATTCCCTACTATGTGTCTATCTATATCTATATACTGCCATTCAAAAGTTTGGGGTCAGTAAGTATTTAAAATCTCTTATGCTCAACAAGAATGCATTTATTTGATCAAAAATAAGGTCAAAACAATAATATTGTGAACTGATTTATATTTTGATATATTTTAAAATGTAATTTATCCCTGTGATGCAAAGCTGAATTTTCAGCAGCAATTGCTCCAGTCTTCCCTGTCACATGATCCTTCAGAAATCATTCTAATGCTAATTTTTTTGTTCGTTATAATGTATTAACTCGCTCCACCTATAAATTTGGTGTCATCACCAAATTCCTATTTTGTTTTAACCCCTCCAATCATCTGATTCCAATTTTCAGCATCCACTTTTCACGAACCAATCAGTTCCTCATAAATAAAATCAAGTCCCGCTCCGCATTCATTCTCTGTTTAATGTTCTAAGTCACATTCCCTTGACTAGAAACTAGGTATAATTTAACGGTACTTAAGTCTTCTGAAAAGCTAAAACAAGGTCATTGTGCTTTAGAAGCAAACAACAAGGCAGTAATGAAATGCTGACGCTTTTTGTTAGCGGTGCGCTAAGTTGAGTCATCCCAGTTTGGATGGTAAATAATTTATTACAGGATTTATATTTTTGCCTCATAAGTAGTCTTTTCAACTTCCCTTAAAAAGAGGCAAAAACAATGCCAAGTTGAGCAGAATATTCAAATTTTGCAAAGGCTAGCGAAGCAGTGCTAGCTTAGCTCATCCGCTAGTCTGTCAAAACACTCCCCCTGAGGAATTGACATTCAGGGAGTCACTTACTCCAAAGAGCAGATATCAGCTTCACTCTTCAAGTTTTGCGGCTGGTGCTTGTGGTCTTCCTGTCAGCGCTTCGGCCCGTGGTCTTATCTGACGCCACCACATCACACTAAACCCACATTGGAGTTCCTCTCCACGGTAGACAGACCGATGCTGAGGGATCGTGGGACCACTGGTCCGTTCAGCCGGCTTGTCAGTGCCACACAGAGAGTGATTGAGAGTCTCTCCAGAGGGCTTCTGAGGCGGGGAAAGTGTAGGTCGGGATGGAAAGAAGGAAGGAAGGAAGGATGATGGGATGGCTGGAGTGTCTTGGTGGTCTCACTTGGTCACTGCTGTGTTTTATGGCTTTCTATTCCTATGTGATTTTCTTCTGCCATGTCACATAGGGTTCAAAGCCATTGGGTACAGAGTGGAAGCTCAACTGAAGGTCATGGACTGAGGACCACCGGTGAAGGTTTTGGACCATCCTACCAAACAGTCTTAATTGAAAGCCTTTGTGAACTGTTTCTGTTCAACCCCATGACCTAACCAAGCAAGTTAATGGCTTTAAGTAATTGAAATTTAAATTCAAAGCTAATTTGGCTTTTCAACCACTCCCCACCAACCACCTCTATTTTTCATGATCCATTCAGTTCCCGCTCAGCACTTTTTTTTCTCATTGAATATCCTATTTCATTCATCAAATTACAGAAATCCATCAAACTGCAAATGCCATTTCATGTAGGTGTTTCAGAAAAATGGCATTTCAAAGCTGAAATTGCTGTGTGAAGTCAGGATTGTTGTTGGTTTTTTAATTCCATTTAGTTCCTAGCGTTGAGATGAAAGAACATTTGGAACTTAATTTCCCAGAATTCTATTTCCTTTTAAATTTCTTTGAATTGCAGTTCAGTAAATTACACTTCCTGTCATTCAAAATTCCAATTTAACGTTCTGTGGGGTGTGGAAAATTCAAATAAATTCAAATTCAAACTCATTAATTGAAAATGTATATTACATTAGAAAATGAATTTGTTCTAATCAGGATTGGGCAAATTTCGTAATCTTAGAACTGTGGCCTTTAAATTCAGAATTTTGCACAATATATTAGACGTCTAAGTGGATATATTTTTAACACTGTAATTTTCTAAATATTGTTTCAAAAGGAAATCGTGCATGACGTCATCAGCTGGTTAGAGTAAATGCCTCAATCTCTTATGACATACAAGAAACAATTCTGTTAATAATCAGAACATGTATATGTGTGCGAGTTAATTTACGCTGGCAGTTTGATTGCGGCCATTAAAATGTCTTGCTTCGTAGCACCATCACCGCGCATTTCCGTGTTCCACAGTGTTTTTTGTGGATCATTGTTCGTTATGTTTCACTTTTCTGCCAGCACAAACCAGCACCTCAACTATCGTGAATCCATTTTCGTAATGAACTTAGCATTGAGTCCCGAAGTGCAGTCATGCTTGTGATGGGATAATTAGATATGTAGCTGGCGATGAATAGAAACATTTTTTCTTCTCGTTGACAACTATGACATTACAGCATTCAGGATGTGGCAAGCCTGCACAATACTGACAATAATCCATGATTCTTTTCCTTTCTCTCTCGTTCTCACTGTCACACACACACACACACACACATGTTGTGCCTTTGGGCACTGTGTCTGTAGGCTTCCAAGCCCCCCGTTGCACTGTGGCTGTTTTTTTGTTCCTGTGGCTGGCAGTTTTACCCAAGCGTCAAAAGCACAGCGCCAAACTGCCACGACCGTCTGCTGAGTCAGGCTGTTTTTAACGAAGCCTGCAGTATTTATCACCAGCTTCCCTCTCTTAATTAGACTCATTGGGAGCAGTGCAAGGAGAATGAAATGTTAATGTTTTATTTCCTCCCAGGCGCTATATCACCTCTGCTTGTTATTGTGATCAGGGCAGGGGTGGCGGTGCTACCTGGGGGAATAAGTGAAAGAAGAAGTGATTTGGACAAATAAAATCCGGCAGTGTCGAAGCTGGGAGGTTTTTGTGTGTGTGTGTGTGTGTGTGTGTGTGTGCAGTCAGACCGACCACCACTGGTTCGCCGTACCATGAAGACTTGCCGAATTTGTCAACGCGCGAGTCCTCATCTGTCAGATAAAATCACGCCACAGTTGTCTCCAGGTTTTTACATGCTAAATTCATCCATTGCTGCATCTTTGTCTGGCTTTGTTGTAGCTACAGAACTGCACCTGATACAAAATAATGACAATAATAACACTCATCGACTGCAAACTCAGCAACTGCCACTTTTCCACTCTCAATTCTCAAACCGCTAAGAGTGCCACTCAAGTGCCATTCGCATAGACACACTCCCAGAAGCCCTGCCGAACTGACCTCGATTTGAAAATAATCACAGACGTGCCACATTTACTTGCACTTTAGCCTTGAACTGAAGTCCATGAGGAACGCTCATAGTCTTGATTCCAAAATATCTGTGAGCTTCTCAAATCAGTTTTTCTTCTTTTTGGATAAAAACAAATGAAATTTAAATTTTGATTTGATCAGGTGATTGCTATCTAGAATATGGAGTCATAATGTATACAAAAATATAGTCTTTAACTCGTTTATAAATTGAGTAATAATGCACAATGACAGACAATACATAAAAAGGTATAGGGTGTCATTCAAGGAATTGTTCTCTTACTTATGTAAATTAAGCCGTCATGCACAATTTTGCAGCAAACAAAACAAAAAAAAAGTTTGGTTTTAAGAATATTTTGCACAAAATTTCATCAGGCCCCATTCATGAATGAAGCCCCATTTTTTTGTTTTGCTTTTTCCCCATGTTTTTTCAAACATGAAAAATATTATATATGTACAGTAATAATATATATATACAGTACACAAACACCATTACATACAGTACACACACAGATTGACAAATATAGTCGCAGTGCACAATTAGGTGACAAACTGAAACTGAAACATTTTGAAACTGAAGCAGAATTTTTATATTGCATTATCCTATTTCCAATTTTTTTTTTTTTAATTATCAAATTTTGGTTTTACTAATGATTTTATGACCGTGTGACAAATTACATAATAATGGTTTCATGATAAATTTTATCAATTCCACTTTTAAGAATAATTCAAAGAGAAATTCATTCTGTTTGTGTTTGATAAATGAAGCCCCATTTAGTTTTCTGTGTTCAAAATAGTTTACTCACCAGCACGTTTGACTTGGCATCATTGCAGAGTGTCTGACTAATTCATGAGTTGTTTGACTAAACCAGGGACCCTTAGCAGTGCAAATGGAGGCCTGTGCTTGTCTAGGACGCGGGTGCTTGTGGTTTAGTGGCTTTAAGGTGCTTACACGTGTAGTTCTCATCACTGGAGTGCCCTCAACCAGTAGTGGCAAGTACCCTAATGGGACCGTGGGGACTATCCACGGTTCTGCAAAGTCAAATCCATTCAGCGCAGTCCAACCCAGCCGTATTGCTTTTCTGTCCATGTCCCATTGCACGTCTTGACACACACGGTCTAATTTCCCAGCACCGCTCCAAATGCATACGCACGAGTCTGTTTACCATACGTGACAGGATACAGACTCTTATTGAGGGGTCTATAAATGAACACACCGCTGTCCATGTATACATGTGCACGTGTGCGGTGCTTGACCTTCCTGCTTCCGTAAGGCTTAAGAGTCGAGATTTCAGACGTCTCAATTCCCAGAGCGAAAGCCGCACTCGAGTTAATTGCAGTCTGCACAGGATATGATAGCTGCGATTTCGCCCTGTCCTCTCATAGGAAGCTCATCAGAGTGTGAGCCGCTCGGCTCAGCCAGCCGAGTCCGAAATGCATTCAGCATGTAATCTCCTCTCTGCAGAACACAAGCAAACCTACAGCCTGAAACAATGCAGTGCTGATAACGCACCAGTCACGCTGAGATGCTGCTTTAGCACATTTTGCCTGCATTATGGACCTTCAGAATTACGTTATTGAACTTCATAATTGAGAGATTCTTGCATTTTCAGCTCTTGACGTCCAGTGTTTAACAAGCTTTGTTGCGAGAGTATAAAGTGGCAAATAAACTCTTTTGCTCATGGTCTTATTCATCAACCATTTGCAATCCATTTTAACAGGGTGCTATCTGTGCTAGTACAGCACTGTGCCATGCATACAGTATTTAAATGAAATGACTGTTGTTATTTTAGTGTAAACACATCTTCCTACATAAATTATATTTATTATAGATCATGCTTTTTTCACAGATAAATCAGCACTTTTTGCTTGCCGCAAATAGCATCTAATTGTTTTGTTGCAAAGAAAAAATGTATACAATATATATAATATATTATAATATATATAATAAACAAAATTGCAGATGCCTTTATCCAAAGCGACTTAAATTACATTTAAAGGTGGGGTAAGTGATTTCTGTTAGCCAATGTTGACATTTGAAATCACCAAAACAAACACGCCCCTACCCCAAAAGGGTCTCGCCCCTATTTTGATAGCTCCGCCCCACACATACGTACGCAACCCAGGCAACGATTAGTTCTGTGAAACAAAGCAAAACCAATGTTACACTGTGTCTACACCGGACGCGACTGGCGCGGCGCGACAAAACACTATAGAACTCATTATAATCAGTGATGCTGTCTACACCATAGATATATACAGTACATATCTATGGTGTACACTGGATGCGGCGCGAAACGACAAATCCCCGACAGAAAACTGCTGCTGTGTTCTATTTATGTTGCATTGACACAGTGATTGGCTACAAGTTTGTTTAGCTACTCGGCCCGAATCAGTTTTCTAAAGTGTTTTTGAAAAATCGCTTACCCCACCTTTAGGTATACAGTTTATCAGTTCATGCATTCCTTGGGAATCGAACCCATGACCTTGACGTTGCTAGCACCATGCTCTACTGCTCTATTGTAACATATTTTAGAAAACGCTTTCAAAATGTACACAAAACTTCTCTTTTAAACTAAATTTTGTTTTGTTTGATCTTCTCTTTTAACACAAAAAAAACTGTTTTGTTTCAAGTTAGTTTTACATAGTTGTTTTTAAGCAAAATTTTGTTTAAAGATCTCTTTCTCTCTTTCCATCTCTGCAGGTTTGCAATTTGTAGAAATCCAGAGATAGGTAGACTATGCCTCAGTTCACCTTTGCCTGCTTCTGCGGCCTTCACGGCCTCTGTGGAAGGAAAAAGAAGAAAAAGGAGCAAGAGGGACAACCACGGCAGGACTATGAGACTGAGGTTTGACATGATGTCTGGACTGGGAAGATTCTCAAGGTTTCAGTAGCTTACAAAGAGAACCAGATGCAGGATGTGACCTAGGTGTCGGCCCAGACGTAAGGGCTAAGAAACAGAGGTGATATCAGGACCCTGTTCATGATTTCAATGTACTTACCTGTAAGACGATCTGTTTAGTTTCACAGTTTAAACATGGAAAGAACAGTCTGAAGTACAAAGGTGCAGGGAAGTACTGTTGCACTTTACAAATCTAATTTTAAACATTTTAAAATTTATATTCACATTTAGAGGTCCCAAAAAGTATTTGTACACTTTTAAAAATCATTACATTCGATTCGAAATTTAAATAAAAAAAAGGTTGTTAGTTTTTTTTTTTTTGCTTTTTGCAACTTGTTTTAATATTTTTATTGAATATAATAATATCAGATGTTGTTCTAATGCATTAAAAGTGTCTACAGATGTGCAAATAAGTGGTTTTGGGGCCGCTAAATGAATGTATATTATATATTCTAGAGTATAGAATAGAATGTATGTTCTATGTATATTCTATAGGATATTTTTTGCAAGCATACTCCTCAACAGATGCTGAATGTTGAATCTTGATTACAATTTAACACGTTTAAATATTTACTTACTCAATGCAAATACGTCTGGAGGCAATGGAACACTTTCAGTCTGTTGATGCCAAAAATTCCCCCAAAAAATCTTTAGACATATTATTATATATATACAGACATATTTTGGTGAATGTAAATGTGTGTTTATTATAGCGGCTTTAGAAGCAATGGCTGACTATAATTATAGTTTATGGTAGGAAATTTATTATTTTAACAAATAGCATTAACAGGGGTCTATAGCACCTATATGGTGCCTTTATCTTTACCAGTTTGCCTAGAGACCCCTGGAGAGATCCAAGCGGTCCATTCACAAATGCTGCCACGGTAAAGGATGGCTACCATCTGTCATTTCTCAATAACATTTCAAATCTGGCCCCGGGCAAGTTTCACCTGACTTCCCCTCAATTATTGTGCGGAACTTGGAGGAGACGCACCATGAATTTGAATGAAACGTCTGGGTGTCGTTTGCGTGTCCTAGGGAGAAGTGAGCCTGGAAAGTGTTCACAACACTACATCAAAGCATGTAATCAGCCAGAGAGAGGCTTATTCACGCTGTGAATTGGACCTTACCAATCATACCGCACCAGAACCGGCTGGCTCAGCCGCGATAGTTGTGGCCGTAAAACGTTTTCCAATAAGAAAAAAAAAAAAAAACGATTTGGCCGTCTCTGGTTGTTTCAGGTTGTTCACATGGACCATCCCCCCTGAAGGCACAGGCTTCACTGTAGGGTGATAAATAGGAAATTTATTTCCAGATACATTTCCGTCTCTCTTTTTCCCTCAAAGATTAATGTGGCTGAATCTAAATGTGCAGGAGTAATTTACCATGATTTACTTTACCGTGCAACACAAAAGTCGGCCCATAACCTCGACGGGAGCCATTTTCTCTGGCCATCCTCCTCTGCCCAGCATAGATCCATAATTGTCACTATTTTTAGTACATTGATGCGTGTGTACCCCCAAGCCTGTGTGAATAGCCGTCAGATCCGCATTAATATATTCAATTAAAGTGGAATTTAAAAAATTATAATTCACCACGGCAACCGGTCTGACCAAAACTTTGGCCTTTAGGTATGAGGTTTGAATGGGTTTGAAAATAGCAGTAATTGTGGTGGCAAATGGCAGCCCTCATTAGCGGAGGTGATTATGCAGTTCGTGCACGCGCGGATAGGGTGACGCAATTAATCTTTCTCAACAGGAAGCAGTCCAGGATGACGGATGCCCTAAATCTGATGTCACCGAAACAAAAGGCGGAAAAAAGTCAGAGACTGAAACTTCAGCTAATCGCCTTAAAGCTAAGGCTTATGAAAACAATTTTAGCTTAGCTTTGTTTTTATTACGGAGGGAATCTTTAATCAGCTTTCTCCTATATTCATAACTTAAGAACTCTGAGGCTGTATTTATGCCAGAAATGGCTTTAATTCTGATTGCGTTTTACTTTTCTTTCAGATATTTGTTTTGACCCATGGAGTCATGCTTAAAAAGCTAGCGAGTCGAATTTCACATCCATTAAACGAACATCTCGAACGAGTGCAGGCCGAATCGATTTCGCAGAGGTGAATGTCTGTTTACCGCAGCAGATCTGCTCTGTCTGTGGGTGGACCTGGTTTAGTGAGCAAGAGATTCAAATGACCTCAAATTATTATCTGCAGTAACGCTAATTGGCCGCGTGTCTCCGTCGCTGATAGCACCCTTTCACAAAACACATGCCGTGAGAAAAGTTCACTCCTGCAGATTTTGTCCGGTTTTGAACCCACTTTTTATGAACTGCTGTCAGCACGCAATATTTAATTATGACCTCAGTGTTTTCATAGATAAAATCAGAAAAGAACAGGCACGTGCACAGACCTGATGTTTGGTGATGTTAAGAGAGATTAAAGGAATAGTCCAAAAATGTTGTCCAGAAAATAAAATGGAAAATTTCTTTATTCTGTAAAACACAAATGGAGATTTTCTAAACTTTTGTTTTCAATGCAACAAAAGTGAGTGTTGATTTTTACTTGTAAAGATCCAATAAGGGAAAAAAATCCCTTATTGGATAGATAGATAGATAAAGTCAATATTGGGTATTTAATGTTCCCTTCAAATTTAATTTGTGCAATTTTTACTTTACTTTTTTAAAAGTTGCATCTAAAGGCACCATTTTTAAAGAAGTGCAAATGAGATTTGCTGTCAGTAATTTAAATTTCAGTCTGTTCCTCACACAAACCTTCATTATATGGCTTCAGAAATATTGGCCACAAGTTGCCCAGTTTTATTGTGCTTTTTTCACTGCAAAAAGTAATCGGTTTAGTTTACCAAAAATTCCTTCAGACATTTTAAACTTATTCGAGAAGCAACACTGCACAATAAATTAAGAGTGTATTTGTCTTACTTACACTGGTATTTAATAAAATGAAAACAAGTGGAAAAAAATCTAATTGGCCTGTGCAGTAAAACAAAATATACTTTTATTCAAGATATTTTCTCTAAAAACCAGTCTGAAAAAGACTAATTAGAAACTCATTTTTCACGGTGCTTGTCCTTTTTTGGAGTAAAAATCACTGTCCACCTTTGTTGTAGGGAAAACGAAACATTCTAACATCTCATTTTCTGTTTCACAGAATAAAAAATAATAATACGAGGCTGGAATGACATGAGGGTGAGTAAATGATGACAAAGTTTTCATTTCAGGCCATCTATTTCTTTATGGGCTTCTTTCTTTATTGAAGATGAGATCGCCATCGGGCCGAAACGAAGCGTCTCATGCTTCATTTCTCAACTACACCATGAAAAGGTTCACAGTCCTCCATAGCAGACAGAGAGAGACTAAATGAGAGTCAAAGAGAGAGGTCAAACACGTCGCTACTTCACGCTGATGGCAGCGGTCCCTCTCGGCAATGACAGTCGGGGTGTCTCCTCAGCGTAATGAAAATTAAAGTGGGTTTCCTCCTCTTAAGTTCCCCTAATTAGCCAATCGTCCGAATGGACAGGCGAGGCGATGGCAGTCTCTGGTAGAGAAGGGTGAACAGGGAAAGTGAGATTGTGTAATTGCAAAGGTAATGGATTTTGTCAGGAGCACCTGTCAGGGCCCTGGTGAAAACAGACACTGGAGCCAGAAAAGGGAATTGGAGTCGGATGCCAGCGAGCAGAGCCTCCATCCAAGCCAACCTCACCTGATTGCCAATTTGTGCGAGTCTTCATACATCAAGTGGCTGGACACGTGCGTTAAGGGGCCCGGTGGGTGGTGATTCCACAGGTGAACCATTAAAGAAAGTGTCAAAGTAAGAGGGCAGACCGGAGAGATTGAAAGATAAAACCCACAGATGTTTAATTCACAATTTAATGTGTGAAAGATGAAAACGGAGTGTGCCACCATACTAGACAAAGCTGACAAAACTAGACTTGGCAGCCTCCTTGGCGAGAATAGGGCCAAATGAGGAAAATTCCCAAAGCAAGAAGGTAGAAAAACACCAAATGAACAGCCTAGGTGACCACCGTCTCCCTCATGTGAATCTGGCCTGGTAATAGGAAATGGAAATGTTCTTTAGAGGAAGTGCTGTTAGCATGTGCTTTAAACATTCGTTTTTCAGATCGCCGTCGGCCCTTGAATGTTGTCAGACCTTCCAGAGCAGCTTCAAATAGAGGTCAAGTATATAATTCATTTGGCGCTGAAGATCACATATCCTCTTGAAAATGCTTCGTTCTTTTAAATAAACACGCTGGCTAAGATGGGTTGTGGGAATAAAGAATCAGTTTGAACTCCTTCTGTTGTCGAAACCACCAATGCGGCTCATTGGTGCAAATTGTTGTTTGGAAACAGGCTGTTTTATATAGTTTGGAATATATTGTGGATAGTGAGTTGATGCAAACTCAGCGATGCAGAATTCAGCCATCAGAAATGATAGATGTGATTTGAGAGCAGCTTTAAGAGAGACTGTATCAGTATTATAATGAGACAAGCTATCCCTAATGAAAATTCACCATGGTAGCCATAGCTTCCACCAAAATACCATAGTTGCTATTGCAATCATTATTGCAATAAACTGTGCCAACCACTGTTTATTGAAGCCAACGTTAAATCAAAATTGATGCTGCTTAACACATACTCCTGGTAATATTGTGAATGATTCTTCTGTGCATTTTATTCCAGATAAAACAAATGTTCTTCATAATATTTTATTGCAATACAATAACTTGTCACAACTTCCTTTCTCAGTTGATGTCACCAGTCTTATTTTATTTTCCTCCTCTTCGAACACATGACTCCATTCTGTTAGGTAACGACCACTTTTCATGATCCAATCAAACCCCATTGGATTAATCAAGTCCCGCTCTACATTTTTCTAATTAAATATCCTGTTTTACTCTGAAATGCATCATATTATGAAAGCAAAATGGACTTTGAAAGGATAATCCTTATTGATTATGATTTTAAACTGGCAACTGTGGTATTTTGGGTGAAAACAATTGTTATAATGATATTTTTGTGGTTCTTGTAGTCTAGCATATAAACCTATGAAATGAAATAAGAATACTGTTCAAAAGTTTTGTGGAGTAGAAATTAATACATGTATGCATTCAATTGAAATTATTAAAAGGAATGAACAAAAATATTTTTGTTTTAACAAAATTATTAAGCAGCACAAGTGATTTTAACGTTGATAGTAATAAGAAATGTTTCTTGAGCACCAAATCAGCATATTAGAATGATTTCTGAAGGATCATGTGACACTAAAGACTGGAGTAATGATGCTTAAAATTCAGCTTTACAGCATGCATTTTAACATATATTAAAATAGAAAACTTTTTTAAAACTTTAAATTGTAATAGTATTTCACAATATTACTATTTTACTGGATTTTGTTTTTATAACATAAATGCAGCCTTTGTGAGCAGGAGAAACCGACCCCAAACTTTTGAATGGTAGATTGGGAGAATGTCATCATATTTGCTTTTAAATGCATTGGGCGAGTTCTGAATAACGTTTGCGCCAGCAAAATAACCATTCAGGGTTTCACACTGAGAGCTCATCTTAATCAGCTTTCCATGACTTAATCAATTACACCTCCCCCGAAATTCTGTCTATCTATCCCCCTCTCCATCAGACGAGAGGAGGGAGCTCAGATGAACACTGATTGCGGTAAGAATAGCCCTTTCACTTCATCCGCGGAATGTGAGACGGCTACCGAGTTTCCCCAGACCCCTTTAATTCGAGGTTGCGGGAGACAAACAATCGTTCATTTGTCTTCATTAATGTGCCTTTCTCTCGACGGCTCGAAGCGCGGACAATGGAAAATATCTGTATTATAATCCGTCTTCTCATTCCCACAATGCCTCTTTCCCTCGGCGCAATGAGGTACGCCCTATTGATCTGTTTGTTGTCTTTTTCATTAGCGCATCACATTTGCTCTTCACAGAGCATGTGTGCAACCATCACGCATAATGATTCCATTTATATCGTTTCGTTTCGATAAAGAGCCATTTTTCTCGTTCGGCTAGGAACGGGGGGACTTTTGTCTCCTCCGCTGGCTTCCACATACAGATGGAGTCACAAGCCTGATGCTTTTCTTTTGCGTAGATTGACTCACACACCCTTTCAGCAGCTTTTGTGTGTTTCCTCTCATTTGGGAGATTTGATGAAGCAGCTTAGCGTTCTTCCTCCTCTCTCTCTCTCTCTCTCTCTCTGGCTGTCTTTGGCATTATCTTCCTCCGCCCGAATCAGCAGCCGTGGCAGGCGCTATGCCGCTGTAAGCTCCTCACTTTGTTCCAGGCACAAAGTTACATTATTCATTTGAGTGAATCGCACAGGCAGCGCGCACTGGCGTGCTGTCAGGAGAGGTGTGAAGGGAAAGCAAGACTAGGTGGTACGCGCTGTTCCTAGAGCTTTAAATAATACAGATATAACCGAACAGGTAGCCTACGACAGAACGTGAAGACGAACGTGTTCGCATCAGGCATGATCCACGTTTATTATGCGAGGCGAGAAACGGGGCCCTTTCTGCCCTCCTTGTGCTCTTCATCAGGCAGCTTCCTCCTCTTCAAACAGGGCTAATGGCACTTTTGTTGATTTAAACTGTATGTGCGAGTACTCATGTCTGTTCCAGAATCTAGTGAGATGCCTCGCAGTCTACTGCTCTTGATTGACAGCAACAGCTTGAGAGACGTTTACCCTACTAGTTGAGCAGAAATGGATGCTAGCAATCAAGGATTCAAGCATATAGGTGTTTTATGACTACCAGCAATAAAAATATTTTAAATAAGCTTAAGACAGCATCCCAACAATCATGGAACCCCATGAATGACTGATTTGGAATAAATGGTAAAAAAAAAAAAAAAACGAGTAGATTATTATTCATAATAATGTATATTTGTAATACTATTACAATTATATTGTAAAATAATAATTATAATATAATTAAAAATTATATGTCTATATCTAATTCAAATTTAAAATACAATTTTGTACAATATCTTATTTTAATTCAAAAATATAAAATTGATTATTATTCATAATGTATATTTGTAATACTATTACAATTATACTGTAAAATAATTATTATAATATAATTTTAAAAATGTGTATATCTAATTAACTTTTTTAATAAAATTTTGTACAATATCTTATCATTTTAATGAAAACAAACATATTTATGTTGTAATTAAAATTATAATATCAAATTATATTTTAAATTATTCTTTTTTAAATTATATATGCACACACACAATATGATATGTTTATAATATTATTACATGAGTTTTATATATAAAAAATATTGTGTGTGTGTGTATATATATACACACACACACATGTATGTATATATACTGTGCATTCTGGAATTGGCCTTCCTTCTCAAATCTCTTCTCTGAAATTGGCAAAGGATGCATGTGGTGCTGCTTTACAATTTGGCCAAAAACGAGGCACCCTTGAAGGCAGTATAATTAATTTGCCTAACTTTTGGAACAGCCTTCAGGCCTTTGATCCCTTAAAATGCTTCCTCCGTAGGCAGCTCACTAGGTTCAGGAACAGAGCGCATCTTTGCATGAGGGGAACATAACCAGTTAGCCGCAGATGTGTGGCGAGAAGCTTGTTTATTTTTTCCTAATCAGGTTTACGAGCCTCTCTCTCGCCACGTCTCAGGGAAGGATGAATTCAGTATGCATACTGTGCATCACGCCTCAAGGTTAATGACACTTCAGAGGAGTTAGACGCACACAGAGAAAGAGAGAGCAAAATATTGCACAATCCCCCCATTAGGGGGAAGGAGAATACTATCGCAGAGCTAAAGCATCGGCCCACATCTACTCAGCGTGACGTGTATGTTGGAGGCCAGGGTTAAGACAGGACCCCTACCTCCTTCTCAATGTGTGTGTGCGTGTGTGTGTGTGCTCGGGATGCTGGGCACGTCTTCGTCCGATGGATTCTTCCGGCCCGGGGAGCCTCATTAGAACAACTTGTGCAGCAGCCTTAAAGCCGGGATAAGCTTAGCAGGCAGGCGCTGCCGATAAAAGAGTTATGTATCACGTTCTTACACAAGCATGACAAAAAGCCCCCTTATCCAGGTGCCACGCAAGCCTAAACTCCTACGGCGCACTGCCGAGGACAACGGTGCCGAATCTGTGCAAATTGTTCTTAGTCGATCCTCCTGCATTGAGAGGAAACAATAAGAAGTTTGTCAGAAAATGGAACGGATACAACTGTGCTTGAATTCTATTCCGAGCCTAGCGCACATACATGCATTTCGCGTCGCAGAATGTTTTCTGAGGTATTAAGCTGTTTTCGTTTTTTCACCAAACACTGAAAATCAAACATATTTTGAGATCCAATATTTCATATTTGCTGTGTGGTCTGGATTGTGTTTGCTCTTTAAATTGGGTTTTCTTAGAAGAATGTATGCGATGCTGTAACCTCTTTCCATTAATAAAATTCAGTGTTCAGGGAAAAATACAAATCGATATCTGACACTGTGTCCAAATCACAACTCTGATACTGTAATGTAAATATATTTCTGCTGCAGAAATCAGTATGTTGGAGATGTAATTTCGTAATATTCAAAGTGTACTGCCATATCAAAGCCATTTTCCTTCTATTGTGCACTTACTATCATTGCTCAACATGAAAGTGAAATGTACTGTGTGCCTTTATCAATATTAATGAGGAAGTAATAATGAATATGCATTTTCATTCCGGGAGAGCCATACAGCTAATATGCCATGATCTGGTGAAATGAGATGCAAATGTTTTTCATTAATAAAGTATATTACTGTGAGTGCTTCTTGCGTGTGCATCACTTCAATACTTACAAAAGATAATTCACTTGTGTCTCACGCAGTCAATTCTCATATGAATTCTTCCTTTTGGTGGCCGCTTCCAACGTGGCTGCCGAAAATCTCAGTTCTGTAAGAAAAATGATGCCTAATAAAAGTCTTACACCCCGATACTTTTGAATAAAACATCTTTTGCACTGTAAAGCGACTCCTTTGTGGTTCCTTCAGTGGAATATAATAGTAAATGAGCATGCTTTGCTACTGATTTTTGGTGTGAATCTCCCTCTAAGGGTTATTAATGTCCTCACACTAACACCTCTGACAAAACTTTTTCACACAACTCCTCGTTATCGTTCCTAATGCAACCTTTACGCGCATGCATGCCATGTAGCTAGTTAGCGCCTGTGTTTTGGTTTGATTCTGGGCTTCCGCTGTTTCAAAGCAGATTGAGGGGGATTTCAGGATTTCTTCAGCATACTGTAGATAATCCTCGAGTGTCTCCATGGTCTGATCTCTTGGTTGGTGTCTCCTTGGCTCTCACGGCATGGCCTCCCTCCCCCTCCCTCTGAAAGCGAAGGCAGCTCTCCATCAGCGAAGAAATAGAAGTCCTGTTCTCATTTACAGGGGCCAGAAATCATTGGTGTGAAAATCGGTCAGCTTGGTCCCATCAGGTTAGTGCAGTGAAGACGGGCCAACACTCATTGATTTTTCTGAAGGATCTAGTAACCTAGCAACAAGCTCTGGCCCGGTCCTGGAGGACAAACTTAATCCTGGTAATTTCAGTAGTTGCTGACTAAATGCAGATTTAAAGTTTTTCATTAGTTGCAGCTGTACATGCACGATCCTTTTTATTTCTGCTCTGCGTTACACGGTCACTTCCTGTATCATCGTTTGGTCGTGAGATCTTAATATGCACGATCTTTGGCAAAGCTCTTAATTAAAGCACTTTCTTATAGTGCATCTCATGCAAAATGAAAATACATTTTTCATTTGTATTTTTTAGACTTCCTATGGTGATTGCAGCACCAAGGTTACAGATTCGATTCCAGGGAAATACACATACTGATAAAGTTCATATCTTAAATGTGCTGCAAGTCACTTTCCATATTTACAGACAGTTAATGTGTTCCTTTTAAAGAAACAATTTACCTTAAAATAGAAATTGTCATTTACTCACTCTTACTTCATTCCAACCATCTATGACTTACTTTCTTCTGTAGAACTCAAAAGCAGATGTTTAGTTCAATGTTCATGCTGCTCTTTTCCATACAACACAATGGAAATGCTTCCACATAATACACATAATTATAAGAATGTATACTGTACCATGAATGTAAGTCACTTTGGGAAAAATATGTGTACAATACCTTTCTAAACTTTAGAGTCAGTAAGATTTTCTTTTTTTAATATAATAATTCAGCAATTTTTAATAAAATAATTCAGCAAGGATGCATTAAATTGGTCAAAAGTGACAGTAAAGACTTGTTACAAAAAAATCAAATAAGTGCTTCTGAATTTTATATTTGTCAAAAGATCCTGAAGAAAAAAAATAAGAAGAAATGTTTCTTGAGTGGAATGATTTCTGAAGGATCATGTGACACTGAAGACTGGAGTAAAGGCTGCTGAAAATTCAGCTTTGTATCACAGGAATAAATTACATTGTAAAACGTATTGAAATAGAAAACAGTAATTTAGAATTGTAATAATATTTCATGATATTTCTTTTTTTACTGTATTTTTGTTCAAATCAGTGCAGCCTCCATGAGTATAAGAGACTACTTTCAAGAACATTAAAATCTTACCGACCCAAAACTTTTGAATGCTAATCTTAACAGGATTTTGTACAAAACTAAGGGTTTTAAAGATGTTTCCCTGTTCATATCTTTTCTGCAGATTGATTGTGTGAGCTGCCAATATGCGTTACCATTTTTCCTGACAAAGCAAACTCTGGAAAATTACAAGAATGGATGTTTGCAATCAATAAAGCCAGCAGATATGAGTATAACCCAGAATACATTTCCTCTCACTTGAACGAGAAGGCAAGACATTAATGTTTGAATATGGAATATTAAGTTTAAGCCAACAGATGCACTCAACCACCGACACGATTCTGACCGGTGTTATGACAGAAAAACGATATGGATATGCTCATAAAACCCCTTAGTGACAATGAAATTGCTTTGGAGGACATTTTCACTTGAAATCCTCTAGATTAATCCACTTATTATTATAATTTACAGTAAACTTTTGGTTGACTTGCTTCTGACAGAGAACTCTATAATATCAAACTGCAAATCTATATGCACGCAAGATTCACATAAGTATAAACATGACTTAAAGGAATAGATCAACCAAAACTGATATTCATCATCATTATTCACTGAAGATCTTGATGTCTGAAACAACATGAGGGGGAGTAAATGATGGATTTTTCATCATTTAAATCAGTTTAATTTAAAGACAATACCACAGCAGGATGGAGTCTCTGTACCAGATTAAAGGCAATTAACTGCAAAGACAATATTAGTGTCCACACTAAGGTGACCAGATTTCTGAAACCGGAGACATTTACTAGTTTAGTGGTAAAAACGTAATTGAAATGTCACTTGTTATTATCTATGAATTAGAAAAGGGGACAAATGAGCTTTTCCTGTTTAATTGTTGTGGGTTCTTTATACCTGTTTTATAATTAATAATTATAAAATTAATAATAATTAAATAATAAAACTAGTTTAAATACAATTTACCAAAATTCACACCATAGTCAATAGTAAGCACTGTGAAAAGCAAACAGATCAAATTATAGAAAAATTATGGCTTTACAAAAACACATTACATAAATAAAATAAACAAAGTAGTTAATAAACCATAAGTAAAATTGTACTTAACAATTATTTTAACATTTTCTAATTGTGTATTCAGTTTTTAATTTTCACAAACTGAATATGCTGTATATAGTAATCAAAACTTATTTTTAACTTTTCAAATGTTATTTTATGTTTCTGGTTTTGGATAAAGCTAGATTTAAAGCTTGATATGGTGGGAGAATTCCTGTTAATGTATAAACAGAATAATTCAAGTTGTTTTGTTGTGATATATTACACACATTTTCGTCATACATTTCATATTATGTTTAAATGTGCTTCATAGGAATGAAATTGTATAAGCCTATATACATTATAGGTAAATGTGAACTGTAAAGGAAAAACAGCAAGGGTTGTAAAGGAAAAAGGAAGGGTTTAAAGGAAAAACAGCAAGTTAAGGACAGAGAGGGAACAGACACACACACATATATCTGGTCTTCCTAGTCCACACCATTGGCAGATAACATACTGCGTGCTCTGTAGTTGTCATCTGTCACTTTAAATGCTTGAGCTCTTTAAAGTTGGGTGGATTCTGATAGACAATATTTTTGTATCGCTCTTTAGCTTGAAAAAAAATAGCTTTATTTAAAATAAAGCTCCTCACTGTCAATATTATTATGGGTTTGGTGCTTAACTATTCTCATAGAATTAGAGTGATTATGAAATTTGGCGTTAATGGCTGTTCACAGACGTTAATTATAAAGTTTTTCCTCACAGAAGAACAACATCACGGACCCTTTTCGGACTGTGATGACACATTTCTACAGTTATTAACATCATAAATCTAGTAAAGCAATTTTTTCCTGAATCAATTGAAAATTGAATAAATTGGAATTTCTTTCTGACCCATTTTTTCCAACTGATGAACAGGACAATAGAATATTTACAGCCAATCAGAGTCCATCTGAGCTTGAGTATTTAAAGCAGACCTGCAGTGCGTGTTTAATAAACAGAACGTTATGGTCCGCTGGTGTGGTCACTACAGTTATCGTACTTGGTGTAAAAGGACCTTAAAGGGATAGTTCACCCAAAAATGAAAATTACCCCATGATTTACTCTCCCTCAAGCCAACCTTGGTGTATATGACTTTCTTCTTTCAGATGAATACAATCGGAGTTATATAAAAAAATGTCCTGGCTCTTCCAAGCTTTATAATGGCAGTGAATGGTGGTCGAGATTTTGAAGCCCAAAAAAGTGCGTCCATCCATCATAAAAAGTACTACACGGCTCCAGGGAAATGCCTTCTGAAGCGATGTGTTTGTGTAAGAAAAATATAAATATTGAAAACTTTAAAACCGTAGTCTCTAGCTTCCGCTAACTGGTATGCGTGTTCACGGGAGAGTGAACTACGCCTATGTCCAACGTCATCCACTGGAACGCCACTCTTTCATGAACACGCGTACGACAGTTAGTGGAAGACAAGGGTGTAGTTTGATTTTGGCATTGGTGAGGACATAATGGCAGACAACAGACATTTAATTGTTTGATCAAAACTATTGCTAGGGTCAATTTAGTAGTGGATATTGGACATGCATAGTGTTTCTACTAAATTCTACGCCCTTGAAAATCATAACAAGAGATGTCCGACTTTGGAAACTATATTTCTCTCTTTAAATTTGAAGAGGTCAAACAACTTTAATTAATGTGTTAATCCACAAAAAGTTAATTTCACAAAAAGTTTATGGATGTAATAATATAAATCAGACATTGAAGTGAGTTGCTGTTTTTGTCTCTTCTGAAGAAGATGTTATTCACTTGTTTGGCAATGTACCACACAGAGAAATTTTGGTCTGATTTTTTTATTGTTCATCTTATCTCATTTTATAAGTGACTTTTTTTTCCCTGTTTTAAAGATGTTTTCTTTGGATTGTTTGACTACTCGAAAGAGAATATAGGAAAATATTACTTAATTTGTGTTTCCTGTTAGCTAAATTTCACATACATAAACAAAAATCTTGCTCTAAAGCTCAACTCAAAGTTGATCTAGATAAGTACATGGAAACTACCCAAAGTTCTATTAATCCTAAAGCAGTCAAAACTCTTTACTCATCCTGTGTCCTAAAATGGAAAAAAAAAAACGTGGTTACTAGACTTTTGAACCATAATGAAACTACTTTTTTTTGGTCTTCCAAAAGAGGACGATATCCGCTTCGTCATGCCTAGAGCTGATCTGTGCGGGTCGCTGAGAGAATACATCAACTTTCACCGTGGACGGAATAATGTTCTTTTTAGCAGCATCATATGACCCCTTTAAATCATTACAAGCGATGCAGAAATTCGAAAATGAATGGCTCTTTTGATCTGTTTTTTTGTATGTGAATACTGAATGATCGAAATCATGAGATTGAATCAATCGGAGCGGTTCCAGCGTAAATGACTCACTCAATTGAACTGGTTTGTTTGTTCCTCGCTTTTCGCGTCTTCAGCCATGTTTACACGACACTGTCGGTACCACCACTGGCTTAGATCGCTAGTTTTATTGCAATAACTGAAATAAGAGAAAAAGTGTGATATTTACAAATAAAATATCGATATTTCCATTCCAAACAGCATCCAACACAAATCTAGGAACATATTCAGGTCAGGTGAGGTAACCAGTTTACTGCTAGTGAAAACACTCCATTAAAATGACGAGCTGCACCTCAAAATACATGTTGGATGGAAACATTGTGCATTATGATCGAGTTTGTAGCTTAATTCACTATATTTTAAATAGTTTGAGTGTCACATGTGGTTGCCGCTCATTCGTCGGATCCGCCGGGCACGCCATTCTTGACCCCGCCGCCTCAGCTCACTCTAGCCTGCCCTCAGCTCACTCTAGCCTGCCCTCAGCTCACTCTAGCCCGGCCTCAGCGCACGCTAAGCCGGGGCTCAAAATACATGTTGGATGGAAACATTGTGCATTATGATCGAGTTTGTAGCTTAATTCACTATATTTTAAATAGTTTGAGTATGTTTTAAACACTTCGGCTCTCTTAAAGCACACAGTTTTCTAGCTTATTTACTTTAACTTCTCAGGTAATATCAATGGCATGACCTATTTCAGATGCGGCCGAAATTACAACAGTAATGGTTACATATATTTAATTGTTTGATCAAAATTATTCCTAGGGACAATTTAGTAGTTGTAGACAATTTAGCTTCATAATCTTGACCACCATTCACTGGCATTTCAAAGCTTGGAAGAGCCAGAACATTATTTAATATAACTCCGTTTGCGTTCGTCTGAAAGAAGAAAATCATATACACATAGGATGGCTTGAGGGTGAGTAAATCATGGGCTAACTTTCTTTTTTGGGTGAACTATCCCTTTAATGATGTGCCTTTAAGTCTTCGGTCTCCTCTATCTCCAAAAACATTAAACTAAGAACAGCAGGTGCTCCTCATAAGCTCATCCAGATCCTCAGCGGCAGTCCGCCCTCATGCTAGGTCTGATGTATTAAGGCTAAGGAACAGAGCGTTTTCTACTGTCGTAGGTTTTTTTTTAGAGTGGGTGAGTGGAGAACATGGTATTTTTACTGCTATTAATAATGACAAGTCTGAGGGAACACTCATTTCCTGCTTAGATTTAAGACACGGATGGGTTTTTAATCGTGGATTCTTTTTTTTTTTTTGTATTCAAAAGGAAGAATATGATATTAGTGAACAGTCATTTCAGAGGGCTTCATTGAAATCTGGTCTTCAAAGCCGTTCCTTGCTTCCTCATTATGATCCTCAGGTTTGTGTTAAACATGCATTGCCATTCATTAAAGTATGAGAAAACTCTCACGTAGCCAAGAAGAGGTAAGACGGTGGTTTGAGGATTTAATCAGCTGAAGTCCTTGGCTTATTAAGGGCCACAAACCACCCAGCCTAGTATTAATTATATTAAATGAACGCTATTTCAAGTTGGCTCTGTGGACAGTCTTTGACAGCAATAAATGCAAGAATATCAGAAAGAGAGATCCACCAACAAGAGTTTTGTCAGCAAATGCATGAAAGATGTTACTGCTAAAATGGTGATTACAACATATTTACCGCTCAATATACTAATTTCTGTATGAAAGAAATAATGTAAGCACTTTAACAAAAATACAAGTTGCAGTTTTTTTTTTTTAAATGTGTCTTGCCCCATATACTGTACTTCCACTGTAAGTGCAATATTGCAAACTATTGTCTGTAGTAATCAACAGCATGTCTCAGATGAGGTACACAGAGCTGGTTATGAAACACGTTTCTTTAAGTGATTTAATATTTCATTTTTATGTACTGTTATACTAAGTACTAACAAAAGCATTTTAGATGCAATCAGTTCGCTTTTGGCTCATTAATATGACTTAATTGGATCTGTTGTAAAAAAAATGAATTTTAATGGCAAACTAAAGTGTCACACTGTCACCACACACACACACACAC
>NW_015536469.1:625089-646413 GCF_001515605.1 Sinocyclocheilus anshuiensis | reverse complement strand
GAACTTGGGACTGGGAACACATTTTATACACACACACAGGAGGAGGGGATGACGAGACACACCTGGGAGCAATAAAACCAAGGGAAACACCTGGGACAAATGAAATAAACTAATCAGGACAGGAACAGGAAACTAACCAAATAAGGTCATGGGAAGGCACATGGGGAGCAGGACACACAAAACATGGAACAGAGTCTGACACACACACTATTACACACATATCAATTCAGTTTCAACGAAGGCACATTAAAACACTACAGGATGACTGTGTATATGCATTTCTAGATGAATAGACTCACAGTTCAACTTCAAGTGTTTTGTATTGTAGACATTTTAATTAACAGAGCAACAGATCCAGTGAAAAATATGTCCCAATGAAATGCTGAAAATGGACTGATTGTGCTTATATATCAGCATTAAAAAAATGCTTTGATGTAGCAATTCTGTTTGCATTAATACAGGTCAGTTGGAAACCCTAACTGAAATACGTTTGCGATATACTTCATGATGCTGTTTGAATATAAATTTAATGAAAGCTTTGTTGATTTGACGTTGTATATTGGCAGTAGTTCTAACCCGTTTTTGGCCAATGGGTAGTTAGTAACTTGGCTCGCGTATGTCAGGTCAGCTCCGAGGCTGAGAGAGCTGTTCAGTTCAGGGCGGCTCTGCTGAGAACTACTGGCAGATCTGGGCCAGCTGTGTCCATGAATACCATAGACCTCATTTCTCTATTTTATCGCACAGGTCACCAAAAATGCTCGAAGTGTGTGGTGTGTGTGTCAGAGAGAGAGAGAAACAGCATATGGAGAGTTAAGGTAAAATACACAGCAGTGTCACTGTCTAGTCAATGCAAGAGTTCTCTTAATAAGGGAACAGTTCACCTAATAAGGTTTTTTTGGGGACGGGGAGGAGCGCACGGAAAAAAAAGGGCAAAACAATAACTTACAAAAACCGGAAATTAAATACGGGGAAGGGATGCCGCTTACTGTTTGGTCCGCTGTTCTGTCACGTTGCACACACACACGAGGGACGAGGAGACGCTGGAGAATATGTTGACAGGACTTTATTTGCATGAACCACCAAGGAACCAAGGGAGACGAACACAGGAAGACGTTCCACGAAGACGTACAACAGCGGACAGCGAACTTGGGACTGGGAACACATTTTATACACACACACAGGAGGAGGGGATGACGAGACACACCTGGGAGCAATAAAACCAAGGGAAACACCTGGGACAAATGAAATAAACTAATCAGGACAGGAACAGGAAACTAACCAAATAAGGTCATGGGAAGGCACATGGGGAGCAGGACACACAAAACATGGAACAGAGTCTGACACACACACTATTACACACATATCAATTCAGTTTCAACGAAGGCACATTAAAACACTACAGGATGACTGTGTATATGCATTTCTAGATGAATAGACTCACAGTTCAACTTCAAGTGTTTTGTATTGTAGACATTTTAATTAACAGAGCAACAGATCCAGTGAAAAATATGTCCCAATGAAATGCTGAAAATGGACTGATTGTGCTTATATATCAGCATTAAAAAAATGCTTTGATGTAGCAATTCTGTTTGCATTAATACAGGTCAGTTGGAAACCCTAACTGAAATACGTTTGCGATATACTTCATGATGCTGTTTGAATATAAATTTAATGAAAGCTTTGTTGATTTGACGTTGTATATTGGCAGTAGTTCTAACCCGTTTTTGGCCAATGGGTAGTTAGTAACTTGGCTCGCGTATGTCAGGTCAGCTCCGAGGCTGAGAGAGCTGTTCAGTTCAGGGCGGCTCTGCTGAGAACTACTGGCAGATCTGGGCCAGCTGTGTCCATGAATACCATAGACCTCATTTCTCTATTTTATCGCACAGGTCACCAAAAATGCTCGAAGTGTGTGGTGTGTGTGTCAGAGAGAGAGAGAAACAGCATATGGAGAGTTAAGGTAAAATACACAGCAGTGTCACTGTCTAGTCAATGCAAGAGTTCTCTTAATAAGGGAACAGTTCACCTAATAAGGTTTTTTTTTCTCACCCTAATTTCGTTGCGAACCACTATCCACAATATGGAAAATGACGAATTTTCATGCTGCTTTACCATGCAGGGATGACATATTTTTGTAGGCCAAACCCAGGAAACAAGTTAGCATTTTAGCGCTTCGGGTTCTATCGTTCCAAAGCCGATGTGGTTTTTTGATAAAATGCCTGAAATAACGTCTGTGGTTAAAAGGAAAAATCCTTTTTTTTTAATAAAGACTTAAAGATTTAAATGGTGGTGATGTTGAAGTTATACATTACCAACATTTAGCTTTTTACTTCTGCCAATTGTAGTTAGCCTTCAAAATACATAAAAGTTGTGTTCATTTGTAAATATTATAATGATGAACAAAATGTGTAGGAATCATAAACCTTTGCCGTAATCCAGAATCCGACTACTTCCTTCAGATTCCCACAATGCAACATGCATTAAGATACATGAACATGCCAAATATAAAAATACCTCAGACAAAACTTATAAATTCACTAACTTTCTTGCTATCACATTTAAGCATTCTTGGATAGCCAGAGAAATAAACTAGCGCTTGTAAACATTATTCATCAATGTCCTTGATTATGTTATTAATTGTGTGCCAGTCCTTAGCTGTGCTAGTTGAGTTTTTGTCTATGCAGTGGGTGGGCTGGTTGTTAAAAAACGCCCATCCTTTTTAAGCATGAAATATTCAGTTATCTAATTAGAGAGAAACTTAGTGGTTGGATGGCGGCCTTATTTCTCACAGCACGGTGGCGTTTGTCTGATTAGGTGCTGCCTGTCGTTCTTTACTCGGCTCACGCTGATAACGCCGCACTTGACTGGAGGAAAACACACCTGACAGAGGTTTCACGGAGGGGACATGGTGTGCTTGAGGATGGATGTGTGTGGGTATGTTGGGTGGGGGATGAGCGGTCGTGCTCCAGTTGGCGCACCTTGCATTGCATTACATTTCCGCCCACGTCGAAAAGCCACCCGAGGGGAAAACTGAAGGCGAGCATGGAGGGGAAAAACAGAGCACGAGAACAAATGACTGGGTTGTTTAGATCCAGCTGACGGCCTCGAAGTATCAAGTTTGCAGCGTCTGATCTAAATGCGAAGAAAAATGGGGAGGCCTCATGCAACCCCTTATTACTCTGTCACTTACCATTAAACATGAATAAACAGCTTGGGCTCCCACATCACCCAGGCATTTTATTTCACTGGCTTTTTAATGAGAGTAAAATTGCATCCATCGCCAAATGTGCCTCAGCAATTTCAAGTACATTAAAAAGGGGGCAAACACTCTTTGAATCTGTTCTGCAATGTTCCCTGCACACAGGAATTATTTGATTATGAAAAGTTGCACAAATGTTTACAGAATAAAATTTGATTTTGGATGGGCTGCTGACGCAGAAAGTTGTCTTTGATCAGCGAGGAGATGTTTGCTGTTGGTTCAGCTGGTGTGTACCAATGTCAAGCTGCTCCAGGATCAGCGCATACCTTGTAGCTATAATCAAATTATGGTCAACAAAACAGGGAATCTGTATGCTATAATGCGATGCGTAAACACAAATTAAATGAGTCTTAAAAGTAGACCGCAAATTCATAAAACCATTCTTATGTAAATTGTCAAATTGACCATTTTTATAAGAGTAATTTCACAAATGATTTACACAAAAATCTGCTCATGCTTCATGAATGAGAACCAATTTGACACTGCTTTTTTTTAAATATAAATTTGAGCATGTACTTTTTTGCATGGGGTTCCAATTTCAAATAATTTATGCCAAAGAAACTGTATTATAGTAACTGTGGGCAGTATAGGCACAGGCTATGTTCAGAATAGCATACAAACAAGCTACAATTTCTCCAGTATATAGTATGCAAATGCATGGAATGCCAAAATACGCAATATATAGCAGAGCACTGCATGCTCACTGTATCCCACAATGCAAGGCCCTCAAATTGATCATCAATTTCCAGTGTGGCAAAGAAAAATTGAATTAAAATGCAAAATTGGACGTCACTGCTACATAATATTACTATGTAAGATGTGTAGCATAAAATAATGCCTATAATGCATACAATTGTTTCACTTACTATTGATGTTTACTTTTTCCATCCCCTCACTAATGGGATGGAAAGGCAATGCTTTAGTCGTGTTTATTGTCAAACAACATTTAAGATCAAAATGTAAAAGTCAAAATGTAAAATGTAAAATGTAGCCAAATTAATTCTTAGTGCACATTTACTGTATGTTCTTATTGTGCACTGATAATTTGTACCAAATTTCACTAAATTTCACAATCCAATCAATATTCAGTTGATAAATTCAAGTCCCACCCTATAGTATTTTCTCATTGCATATCTTGTTTCACTGATAAACATGTCACATTACAGAAGTAAATAGGTTGTGAATTCTGTTCATTGCAAAGTGATCTTGAATCTTGCAATGTTCAGGTTTAAAAAAAATAGTAGACTGTATACAGTAAGTAGTGAGAATCCAATGTGAACTTTTGTACCTTTTGTACTGGCAGATGCAGGTGTATTCTGGGAAGGCATGTAGTCCAATCCCAAAGCCATCTTAATCAAAGAATGTTTTCTTGGATGGAACTACATCCTGTTTGTCAGCTTGTGGTCGCATATCTTTGTTTTGCCACATCATTTGAATTCCTCTATGCAGAAGCAAAGTTAGTTGTTCGACAGCTTGTTTGGGTGCTTTATTAAAAACAAATCTCTCCCTATTGACAGATGCCAGCAATAAAACAATGCACTCTACATGGCTTAGCAGAGTAACGCTACAGCATCCAGAAGAGGAGACACTGAGCAAACAGTAAACAAAAGTGACTGTTTGCTTGTGTATATTACAGAAATGCACTTCAGATCAAGGGTTAGATCACGTATGGGATGGGCATTTGTTATCATTGAGGAATACGGCAATGTTAATGGCATTGAAATAAAATAAAACTGACATTTCCAAAAATAAAGTCCTTGGCAGGAAGATGTGCACTAATGGGAGTGTAAAGCAATGCTTGTGTTAATTGAATTAGTCATGTTTATTTTCAAACCAGGTTTATGATTTGTTCCATCTACACAGGTTAAAGTCAACATGAAATTGAAATTTCTTAGCACACATTTATAGTCTTATTGTTCACTAATACAGTGTCATTCCAAAGAATAACATTGAAAAACTCACCTTCAGGTTCGGCTACAATCAAATCTATTCCAAATTGATAAAATGAAGTCTCATCCTACAGTATTTTCTCATTACATATTTTGTTTCACTCATAAATACGTCACTTTACAGAAGTAAAATAGGTTGTGAATGCTGTTTGTCATTTCTTGCAATAGTGAGGTTCTCAACTTGAGGTTGTGAATGTTTTATAAAGACAATATTTTGCAACGGTCTTGCATTTTGCGTTTTGTCTTGATTTTCATATAAAATCTGCAAGCAAAACCAGTTCTGGTGCTCTGGATATTAAAGGGGTCATATGGTGTTGCTAAACAGAACATTAGTTTGTGTATTTGGTGTAATGAAATGTGTTCATGCGGTTTAAGGTTAAAAAAACAAATTTTTTTCCACATACTGTACATTATTGTTTCTCCTCTATGCCACGCCTTTCTGAAACGCGTCGATTTTTACAAAACTCACCAGTCTGAAACACAAGGTGTGCTCTGATTGGCCAGCTATACAACAAACGCTACTCTACACTGCTCAAAACTCGCATTTGAATCATCAGTGGCAAATTCTTTAAATATTAAAACTTACTTATTCATTCATTCATTCATTCATTCATTATTTCATTATTTCATTATTTATTTATTTATAAAGCACATTTAAAAACAACCCAAGGTTGACCAACGTGCTGCACAGATCAGAAAGCTCAAATAAAAACAGAATCTATAACAATCTATAAGACAACATAAAAAAATTAAAAAAATCAATAAAAAAAAAAAAAATTTGAATAATACATTAAAGACCTACACTAAGAAGATGTGTTTTAAGTTCTGATTTAAAAGAGGAGAGTGACGACACCATTCGGATCGATACCGGGAGGCTATTCCAGTGTTTAGGGCCCACTATCGCGAAAGTGCGGTCTCCACGATGTTTTAACCTCGATCTACGAACAGAAAGCAACTCCAAGGTTGCCGGATCTAAGTGCCCTGGACGGATTATGACAATGTAAAAGATCAGATAAATAGGTTGGAGCTAGGCCGTGTAGTGCTTTAAAAACTAAAACAAAAAAAATTTAAATTCTATTCTCAGTTTGACTGGTAGCCAGTGCAGAGAAGTTAAAATGGGAGAAATACGATAGAATTTGCGACTACCAGTCAGCAGCCTGGCTGCAGCATTTTGAACCATTTGAAAGCATCCAATCGATGATTGGTTTGCTGCATAATAGAGTGAATTGCAGTAGTCAAGGTGTGAAGTAATAAATGCATGGATGACTATTTCAAAGTTCTTTAGAGAAAGTAAAGGTTTAACTTTTGCGAGACGTCGTAGATGATAAAAACATGACTTAACAACAGAATTAATCTGTTTATCGAACTTGAGACTTGAATCAAACAACACGCCTAGATTGTTCACACATGGTGAGACATAAGAACTTAAGTCGCCAAGGTCAAGATCACCTAAGTCATAAAAATCACTTGGACCAAACAGTACTACTTCGGTTTTATTCTCATTTAAGGCCAAAAATGTGTGTAAGCCATCATTTCGCTTCCTGTAAACACGCCAGCAGGACCTCTATGGAGCTTGAATCATTGTGTTTAAGGGGCAGGTATAATTGGGTGTCATCAGCGTATAAGTGAAAAGATACTCCATATTTTAAAAAGATGGAGCCCAATGGCAGCAGGTATAAAGAGAACAATGTTGAAGCAAGAATAGATCCCTGCGGAACACCACAGGCGAGATGTGCTGCTGAGGGTGTGTGTTTTCCAACGCATACAGAAAACTTCCTGTTAGATAAAAAGGACTGAAACCAATTTAGAACGGTGCCCTGAATGCCTTCAAGATTTTCCAGTCGGGAAATATGAATTGTATGATCAACCATATCGAAAGCTGAGCTAAGATCTAAAAGGACCAGAGCAACAGCACTCCCATTATCTGTAGCCAGCATAATGTCATTAGTGACTTTCAATAGAGCAGATTCGGTACTGTGAAGTTTTCTGAATCCTGACTGAAAAGTATCATATAGTGAATTAGATTCCAGAAAAGAATGTAGTTGAGTAAATACAACCTTTTCCAAAGTTTTTAAAATGAAAGGGAGATTAGAAATGGTCTGGTCTGAAATTACCTAAATCAGACACTTCAAGATTTTGTTTCTTCAAAAGAGGAGTGACTGAAGCATGTTTTAGGCAGTCAGGGACCGTACCAGTACTCAAACACATTAATAAAAAACAGGAGATCAGGCCCTATAGTATCAACAATTTGCTTAAAAAAGTGTGATGGAATACTATCATAAGGACAAAAAGAAGGTTTCAGATGATCAATAATATCTTTACAGGTCTGAAGGGTAATCAAATCAAACATGTTCCAAATAGAAGAGCACCTAGTTATTTCAGGAAAAGCATGAGAGGTCACCAGTGATTGTGGTCTTGACCTTGTTGTCTTCTCAACAAAAAAAGACAGAAAGTTTTCACAAAGGAGATCAGACACATCAGGGAAAACATCAACAGCAGGATTTAAAACAGCGTCTATAGTTGAAAATAAAACTCTTGGTCTATGGTGATTTTCTGAGACAATTTCAGAAAGAAATTTAAATTTAGCAGACTTAGCAGCTTTCTGGAAAGCAGAGAGAGACTCCCTTAAAATGTCATAGGACACTTGCAACCTGTCCTTATGCCATTTGCATTCTGTTCACCTACAATTTTGTCGAAGTGACCGAATAGAATCATTAAACCAAGGAGCAGATTTTTTAGTAGAACGCTTCATCTTCAGGGGAGCAATGTTGTTAACGATGCTCAGGCAGGTGTTACTAAAAAACTTAAAATATGCATCAGCGTCAGAGCTTTCTGAGAACCGGTTTGTGATTGACAATTCATCAATTGCCTTGTAAGCAGTAGCAAAGTCCTCGCGGGCTGTAGGAGAAAAGTAGCGAACCCAGCGGGCCTGAGCAGATGTAGTACTAGGTCGACGAGGAAAGGCAGTAGTGAAAGTCACAGAATTGTGATCAAAGAAAACAATGTTTCCAATCTCCATGTCCATAATGGAAAAACCATGGGAAAATACCAGGTCCAAAATATGACCATGAATGTGCGTAGAACTATGCACCCATTGAGAAAAACTAAAGGAATCCATAAGATTACAAAAATCCTTAGATAGCGGCTTACCAGGACGACAGATGTGAATATTACAATCACCAAGCAATAAAATTTGATCATACATAGTTACTACATTCCCCAAAAAGTCTGCAAATTCACTCAAAAAAGCATTATTAAACTGTGGGGGTCGGTAAACAACAGCCTACAGTACTGGATTTGCCATATCAATTAGAGACAATTGAACCTCAAAACTCTTATAGACATCAGTCGAAATAATGCGGCCACAGAAAGAGTTTTTAAAAACAACGGCCAGACCTCCACCACAACCAGAGGATCGCGAAGAGTTAAAAAATGAGCAGTTTTGAGGAACTAGTTCGGAAAAAGGACTCAAGTCCCCCTCTTTAATCCATGTTTCCGTCATGAACAGAAAATCCAGTTTCCGCAAGATAAAAAAGTCATGTAAAATGAAAGTCTTATTTACCAAAGACCGCACGTTGAGTAATGCCATCCGAAGCGGCGGTGGATCACTCTCTGTTGGAGGTCCCCTGTTTAGCGAGTGAAGAAACTGAGGGTGCACTCCACCCCGGCGAATCCGTGGAAGCAGTAGGCACATCGAGGGAGCCAGGCACAATAGGCCGAATCCAACGGCGGCGAAAAGGTACATCCCCCGCACGCCGAGCAGAACAACAGACAAAGATATTCATTCCAGCTTTCAGTCTGATAGCAGTACCTCCTCGTTTACCGCTTCTTCTGCGGCGTTTCTTGCGAATAGTGGCAATAGGCTGCCGACACAGGTGCTCCGGGATATTCATCTGGAATGATGAGTAGTGCAAATGAGAACCACTCCTAATATCGTATCCGATATTAGTAAATGAAGTCCCAATATTTAGCAGAATTTGTCGATCGTAGACGAAGGTTGTCGGCCACGTCTCAATCACCGAGAGACAGAAAATACTGAACAGAATCCATAATAGAAGGAGTGACAGACGGCTGGCCAAACACAACGGCGCCATCTTGATCATCAATCAATGTGAGATCTTCAATCTTACAGTCTGTGAGTCAGAACATTGTCATCTACTCTGCCAGGAAACAGTCCTCCATAAAATGGAGTGAGCGGCGGCCGGCGGGCTAGAGTGAGGAACGGCCGGCGGGCTTGAGAACGGCGCGAAGTTGATGTATTTCCTCAGCGACCAACACGGATCAGCTCTAAGCATGACGAAGCGGATATCGTCCTCTTTTGGAAGGCCAAACAACGAAACACAGCGTCTTCACGACATGGCGGCCGCACAACTTTACAGATCTTCTTTATGCACCAAGAGTTTGTAACACTCCAGAGAGAAAGGAAAAATTTAAATCGCATCATATGACCCTTTTAAATGTCCTTCAAACATTAAACAGGACTGTTCTGATGACTTTGATCATTTGATTGCTGTTTTCTCTGATGTTGTTTTCTCCTCAAACAGATTGTCAAGTTTTTGTTGCATTGTTCTATATATTGCGTAATATGCAAATTGTATACAACAGTGCAGATTCTAACCCACCCATAGCATCCCTGAACTGCTTATGTCTGTGGTTCATGTACTCAGATGGCAGCCAAGCGCTCAGTTACATTTTAGTTTGTAATCAAGCTGGTTTCATCCAAATAGAAACACTTATCTGAACATCAAGACTCAGCCACCCCAGCCCATCAGCCCTCACCACAAATTAGTTTAATCAGTGTGCTAATTATGTCATTTGGTACATTTAACTCAGTGTGAAACTTTGGGCTTTATTGTATAACAATCTATTGTTCCTCTCTGTGATTTAAAAGTGGCGAGCTAATGTCATGCTTAGTACAAGATTCCTTTGTTTGGCATGCCTTCAAAGGGAGATCTGTCTCATTTTGTGTCATCTCAAGACACTTTCAAAAGCATCTTTGTGAGATGAAATATGGGCTTGAAGTGAGCAGTGAAACAGTGCCACCTTTTGACTAATGGCAGCATCACGGTCCTTCTTGAGGGTTTGAATGTCCAATTCCTGCGATTTCATCTCAAAGAACGTGCTTGGCTTCAGGTCAGAATGGAACCACTGCCAGAGACGAGATGAACAGAAACCCCCCGTCCCCATGGAAGACCGACAATAGTTGCATGAAGATGTGTTTTATTATAATATTGACTGGCCTGGTTCTGATATGAATAAATAATAAGCCAAGATGTTCAAAACCTCACAGAGGTGTTTGTTTAATTTTCTAAGCTGGATAATCCTCCTGGCCTTTCAGAACAACCAATGATCAGGTCTTATGTAAAGGGTTATTTGCACATATATGATATTTTATTTTCGTTTCCTCAAGATAAGGAATGTATAAATGGAAAAATGATAGGTACTGATTTATGTCACATTCTCACATTCAGAAAGTCCCCATACACATAGTGTATTGTATATTTAAATTACTATGGTAGAGAATGGCTACTTCTGTTCATGTACCATGGTATTCCAACCCTACTGTTCCAGTTTCCAAAAACCAACCCATTCCCTTGGTGCCATGTCCGAAAGCCATGGTAATACTATGTGAAACCTGTGTGAACTTCCAACACTGAATACCATAATGCTTCCTTTCTAAAAAAATGTTTTTTATCTATATACTGCTAGAGAGCATAGCAGTTTGATGCAACTAAATTAGATGTGTCCCATTTTAATTGACTATGTTGCTCATACTGCAAATATAAATGGATGATTTGTTGTGAATTGATCATGTTTAGTAATTTGTCTGTCCACACTGAAAGCAAAAATGCTCCACATGACAAAATTTAAAGGTGGAGTTCTCGCCATCCATGGCAGTCTGTATATCAGACTGCTCATACAGGTAACTGAAGCCGGGACTACTTATAGGCCTATACTCCGTGGATTCATTTTCTCTTTTTTTCATATAAAAGTAATTTCATGCAATTTCAGTTAATATTGATTAGTGAAAATGACCTCAGAGGGCTTTTTTATTAAAGTCACGATTAAATGGAAGTAGCGACATATCTTTTCTTCCATATTGTGACATACTGTATATCCGAGTGAAAGCAGATTATCATAAAATAAAAAATGTAAGTCCTGCATGCTTCACTAGAGAGAAGCCAGATGTTTCATATGAAGATCCGGTTATGACATTTTGATTAAGCAACACGAAAAAAAGACCTTAGCCCCGCCTCTTTTCAGCACGGTGCTCCTTGTTTGTATTTCCACAGCGTGAAGGTAAGGTAGTACAAATTTTTGAATGAATTGCTCGTTTTAAAATCTTCCCTGTCTACGGACATTTTTTATGACATCTGCTTGGAACATTACAATGCACATGATAACTTTCGTTAACTTTACTCTACAATAAGTAAATCCACTTAATCAGCTAATTACTCTGCAACAGTGACGCTATAGAGCTACCGCAAAAACGGAAGTTCAAAGACGAAATTCTAAAGATGGCTGTGCACTTGTTTCTCTGACACATAAGGTCCATACACAGATTAATTGATCTCTATAATATCTATAACATGAATTTAGATAGGGTGAATTTTCATTTCATGCCGACTGTAATGCTGAAGTATGTCATTTCCACGCAGCGACACCAAACAGAACTGAAAAAATAAGTCAGCTTTCAGAAAGCTGACAGAAAAATGTCAGCCTTAACATACCTCCGTCAGACATTGGTCGAGTCAATGTTGTTGAGTTGGGCAAGACGGGTCCAAACAAATAGGGGAATTTATAGGCCACAACAGTGTTTATAGTTTTTGAGAAAATTAACTTAAAATTGCTTACTTATAGTTGTCTCCACACTTGGGATAAGAGTTATTTAGAGTCTATACAAATGCAGCTATGATTGCAGCAACAACCAATAGTATACAAAGCTAATGTAATATTTTAGTATATTTCTAATTATAAAAATATATCTAAAAATAATCAATGTCACTATTCGTTGGTTAATAGACCATCATGACTTGCAATTTGTCTTTATCGTGTCACTCGCTTGAGGTGTAACCCTGATTGCACATGTATGTCACGGAGATGTCTATTTGGCATCTGCATTTACATCTGCAAGACGTATTTCTGAGAGTGTTTGCTCATCTGCAATACGTCTATAGGACGTTTCCTATCAGATGTCAAATAGGCATTTAGAAGATGTCTTTAAGATATTTATGATTTAGAATGTATGTAAAACTGACATCTGAAAGATGTCTATCAGATGTTTGCACACAGCAGATTCTTTCCAGATGAAGCGATCTTTAACAGACATCTTGCAGACGTACGTGGGCTTTCTGGGAAACAGCTCGGGCAATTATGACGGGAGCATTCTAGTTTTGTCACGTCACGTTGTGCCACACACTTGCCAAGTCGACACGCAGAGTTTCCCTTGAGGGGAGATCGGTAGGTCTCTAGAGCCCCCTGCTTCTCCTCAACCTGTTCCTCTCACCTCTTTCTGTAGCCTTTGGCATCACTCAAACGCCGCCGAATAACTAACTCACTCTTCACCTTTATTCATGAGGCGTTTCATCTCTTCTCTTCATGTGTCAGTTTCTTCACAGCTGTCTGGACAGGTTTTATGGAAGTCCAGGGTCCCACAGACAGCTCTGGCTGAAATATTTCTCACCGTGTGTTGTTGGGAGCGTTGTTATGAATGGTGCCATTCAAAATCAAAATGCCATAAAGGAAAGAGATGAGAGCTGGAGAGACTGAAATGGCCCAGGTGACCGACTCCAGACTGCTCTGCCCTTGCAAAACTTTACCATGGTAAGCATAGTTTCTGCTCAAATACACTTCATAAAAAGTGCTGTGGTGGTATCATGGTTTATCAGACTTTAATACCATGATATTTTGACATATACCATGTTTTTTTAAGGATTACCATGCTCATGTACACAAACACAAAAAAGACCCATATGGTTTTCTTAGAAGTGCTTTGTAGTACCATGTAAATAAGTATTAACATTGTACTGCTATAGTACTTTTTCATAAGCGAATTTACATGGTGCTCCAATGTGCTTTAAACACGGTAAGCATAATTTCCATGGTACTGTGATATCTGATACTCTGCTATTTTGATATATACCTTGTTTCTGAATGAGTACAATACTTATGTACATGAATACCACAAAAAGTACTACCATAGTGTTCTTAGAAATACTTTGGAGTAGCATATGAATACCATGGTTTATATCAAAATGACATGATATTACCACCATCACTGTTCCATCGTACTGCCACAGTACCCTCTTAAAAGAGTAATTTACGTTGTATACTAATAGTTGATACCATTGATAATTTAATACTCCACTTTGTGGATGCTTGATACTTTGATATATAGTTTGTTTCTGAATGATTACCATATCAAAGTATCGTGGTTAACTTACAAAAATTACTATGGTAGTACAATGGTATTTCTACGTACCTTGGAGAACCATCTAAATACCATGGTACATCAATTTCAGTATATATTAAACTATCATGGGACTGCCACAGTAGTTAGACTTTAAGGTTCTTCAAAATATACCATGGTATTAGGATGGAACATGTCAAAATCAGGGTTATCATCAACTATTGTAAACTATTAAAAAAAAAATTGTTAATTGAAATAAAGCTGAAATAAAATAAATAATAAATATTAGATTGAAAATCTTTAAACTAAACAAAAAAAAAAAAGGAAAATAAAAACATTGCCTTGGCAACTGATTGAAATAAGTTGAAGCACTAAAATTACTAACTGTAAATAACATAAAATAAACACTAAAACTAAAACTGAAATAAGAAATCAATTAAACCTAAATAGGAATATAAAAAAATGACAAAAGCACATAAAAATTACAAAAAATTTAACAAATTAAAATGAAATTAAAGTATAAAAATTAAAGCTAATTCAAAATATTAATAAAAACTATAATAGTATACAAATACCTAAAACAACACTGGTCCAAACAAATACAGTATATCCATATATATTCAGAAACATGGTATTACCATAGTAAGCAAATAAACATGGTTGTGGGTATTTTTGTAAGGAAGGGCTTGTTAGCAGTCTCCTTGAATGAAAACTGGTTTGTTAACGTTTGCATTAAGATAAACATCTTTTGTGTCATATTGACTTTTCAATCAATACGAGACAAAATCTAAATATTGGTGCAGTTCATGTAAAAGCCACAACAACATGGCTAAAGATATAAATTCACATTCCGAAACATAACTCCAAAACCATCTACAGTAGAAATAAAATACAATAATGCTGCTTTAATTACCCACAGATTATGTCAGATCTCTCTAATTTATAACCTTGCAACAGGCAAAAGAAAAAGGTTCTTTATTGCAACAAGAACAAAAAAAAAACATCATATCTAGGTCTTGTTGTTGTTCTGTAACTGTGTCCCAGTTATGGCAAAATGGCCTATTTGTGTACGGCAATATCTCACTCGAAGATCCCACTCCTAATGGCTGTTTTATTTTAAACAATGCGTCTCGGTCCCTGGGCGTACTATTATCAGCGAGTGGAGTCTTCGGGGAACACTCGACATGACGGCGCGTGGGAGGCCAACTCCAGCTCCACTCATCTGTCACCTCATAAGGGTTTCCATGGGAACCGAAGAGCGCATAGCAAAGTAATGAGGCAACCCATAATTGTTCACCGTGACCTTGCTGATCCCATCAAGGTTGTATCCCTTGCCTCTATGCTACGTGTCTGCGCAAATGTTAATGCAAAACCATCTGAGACGTATAAGATGCAGCCCCATGTTTAGGCCGTTTGAGTGAGGCTGGACTTAATCAGTTTTACAATCTAGCCAATATATAGAGTATCATCTAGTGGATGAATCATCATGCTTGCGTCCGCCATAACCTGATTAACACAGGGGCTCGAATGCTGCAATTTTGCAATTACGCATAGACGCCAACAGCCTCTATCTTATTTATCCATACTCGCTCTTCTGATTGGCTTGTTTTCTTCAGACTATCAGCTACTTTCTTCAAAACTGTCGTCAGATGCAGAACTTGTCACTGTCGCTGTCAGTGTTTACCTGTCTCTCTTGAGACATGACAGGTGGCTGAAATGCACTGTGGGATCCGCCATTAGTTACTTGCTAAACTGTCGTCAGTTCTCTCCGGATAGAATTTGGAAAGACGATTTAAGGTGAAATGGGATGGTGTGTTTTCTGTCAGAATTACACGGATTTCCTGTGAGGTTGCGTGCAACACTTTAGCAACTAGGAAGCTGTCATTTTAGATATGGTTCAAGGGCTTGCATAATGCTTTTTGCACACTAAAAAGGGTCATCATGTTTTTTTTGTTGTTTTTTTTCATGTTTTGGCCAAGAGCGGCTGTTCGTCAATAGTGCATGAAACTCTAGCGCTAACCTAATTAGGCTGCATTTAAAATGTTTGCAGTGTATTTGCCAAGACTTCATATTTGTTTATCCGGAATAATTGGTTCTAATGATGATATTTCCACAGTTGTTGAAGCAACTGGAAGTTTTTAAAATGTAAATGAATGCACACGAGTCTTATGGGCATATGTTTTCAGGAGGAGCGTTTTCTCTGCGACTAACTAATATTCAACTTCAATGAGTCAGAATGTACCTGCTGTTCAGAACATTTTATATAATAAGACAAAGATACAAAGTGAGCAGAAATAGTTCTGCAACTACTTTCAATTCTATTACTCTGAGTGAATTGAACTTGTGAATTTAGATTTAGACCTAAATATATGAACATCCATATTAATGGTTTTACTTAGAAATTTACAGTAAGTCCCACAGAAAAAAAAAAATCATGAATCTCATTAAAGGGATCGTTCACCCAAAAAAGACAATTCTGTCATCATTTACTCAACCTCAAGCTGTTCCAAACAGCTCCTGATAGCCACTGATTATATAGTAAGGACAAAATACTATGGAAGTCAGTGTGGACCAGAAACTGTTTGCTTTCTTCAAAATATCTTCTCTTGTGTTCAACAGATGAAAGAAACTCATACTGGTTTGGAACAACATGAGTGTGAGTAAATGGAAAAAAAATGGTAAATTGGGTTCTCGCTTGTTGTTCTTTATACTAAGAAAAAGACCCTAGTAATTTTGTCTCTAGAGTTTCATCAATGTCTCATACTCTGCTCAGATGTAAATAGAGTAAATAAAGAAAATCAGTAAACGCATTAATATTGTGAAATATTATTACAATATAAAATAACTTAATATATGTTAAAATGTAATTTATTCCGGTGATGGTAAAGATGACTTTTCAGCATTATTACTCCAGTCTTCAGTGTCACATGATCTTTCAGAATGATTCTAATATGCTGATTTGCTGCTCAAGAAACATTTCTTATTATCAGTGTTGAAAACAGTTGTGCTGCTTAATATTTGTGTGGAAACGGTGACGAATGAATGAATATAAAGTTCAAAAGAACAGCATTTATTTGAAATAGAAATGTTTTATAACATTATGTCTTTACTGACACTTTTGATCAATTCAATGCCTCCTTGCTCAATAAAAGTATTTATTTATTTTAAAAAATCTTACTGATTCCAAACTTTTGAACAGTGATGTATGTCAGCAAGTGACTCTTGAGTTCATTTTAATTTAACAGCAACATTTGAGACAGACATGATACTGTGAACCCCATTGTCTTCTATGCTGCAAAAAGTAACCTTTGTGCAATAAAACTTCCCTTTGGAGTGAAAATGAATACTCTGAGCTGCCTTTTTAAAAGGAAAGTCTGACAATGTCACTCTGCGTCCTTCACTTACAAAAGCAGATAAAGAACAATGGCTTCTGAATGTCTAGTTTTCTTCAAATGCTAGATTACGAGTCAGCGTGTGATAAAGCCTCATAAGTTAAAGCTACAACAGAGATCTTCACTGATTGCTTAGAATAAATGCCAGAAATTGAAGGATTATTTTGCACTTCAAGGAAAGTGTTTCTGTCAGAGTGTTTGGGGAATCAACAGACCTCGCTTTTGTTATGCTACTCTTGCTTGTGGCACACATACTTGTATTGCTTTAAATTAAAACTGAATTAGAAATAGGTTTACAGACTCACATTTTCTTGAGAAAATGTAAAACAATCTATTTTAGCATAAGATTCATTATGTAAAATGAAATTAGTAAGAAGCCACACAAATTGAGGCGCAGATGGTGTGGGAATACTAGCCTTAAGTATGAGCAACAGTAATAGTGACGCTTGGTTTGGCAAACACCACTGGCTAACCTAATGGTTAAAGGTAAACACAGTTAGCATGTGAACCGTTATGACCTTTTACTAATGAAGACAGAAAATCAATAGAGTGCTTTACCCGACTTCAGTAATTAAGTGAAACGAAAGGCTGAAATAGATGGGTTTCAAAAGAGAAAATTGCTAATATGATGTTTGCTAGTAGCTTGCACCAGTTACAACTTTCCAAAACAGTAACCGGCCGAATTAGGATGACGTGAATAGCAGAGCGAGGCTTGTTGAAACCATAACTGTAGCGCTTAGCATGCATGCTAGAACATTTCGAGCAAATGTTCTTCGGTTCATAACGGTTTACTGCTTTCTCTCCATCAATATCAGTCACAAAAATGACAAAGGGGCCAAGAAATCTGCTTGGTTGGCTTGGTTTATTATGGTTAGCCACTTTACATAGCACAAATCAGTATTTTGTGTGACTGTGGTAGATATCAACAATGGCAGAGTATGTACCGGTGTCATATCTATCAGTCTTGAAGCACTCTTGGGAGCCGTACACCCAACGCTCATGAGGCCAGAGTCTATTTTCAGGTCTCATTTCATCTTGGTCCGTGAGATTTGTACCAATTAAGGTAATAAAGACAACAGGCTGCCATATTTCTCTCCACACCAAGGCTGGAAAATTGGGGCGGAAAGATCGGGCCAGCGTGAATCCTTGAGAGACCGCTATGATGAATACTTTTCTTCCTCCACAGGGCAGTGCTGGGTTGCAATATGGCACGCTGACCTTTCTCATAAGATCGTATTGCTGGTAAGATTCATTTACTAAAATCCCAGTTTACGCATTAATGCTGCATGGGGGCACATTTTCACTTCTTATTGCCTGCTCTTCGAGTGGATTCAGCTGGTGAGCTTTTCCATCCACTCAGTTAGGGCTTAATTCGATATGTTATCAGCGCTCCAGTAACCGGTTTGTGGCCAGAGATATGAAGCGGACACATGCGGTGATGGATGTGTTTTTGTGAATTTTAAGAGCTCGCCGTGCTGTCAATGGTTTGAAATCGCTCTTTCACACTGCTGTCCTTGACCTGGCTTATATTTTCAATGGAAGCCTCTTGACAAAAGGCACTGTACACGAAATAAAGCCTGAGCCACTGATCTGATACTGATGAAAGGTGAGTGAGTCATCGTCAGAACAGGCCTTGCTACAAAGTCACCCAAGAACTGATTGGGGCCATGCAGAAAATCCGATGAAAATACTGAATGATGCATCACCCTGTTTCTTTTTTTAGAAGTAGAATGCTGGAAATAGTGTTCTTTGCATGAAATACATTTAGCTTAGCATGCAAAGTATGGCTTCCGTTAATCAAAATCATCTGCAAAACCATCTCAACCAACTTACAATATAAGAAAAGGCATGGAAATATTTGAAAGTATTGACCATTGATACGGCGCATAAATTTGTTCATTGTCTGCTTTCAAACACCATTTGGTTATTATTTCTGAATATAGAATGGCACTTACAAGTTAGCTAAATTATTGCATTATATAGACAGTGATATTAATTATTGCATTATTTGTATTACATTTTTTTGTTTTAAATTTTGCTTGATCATATGTGTGTGTGTATATATATATATATATATATATATATATATATATATACTTTGCATTAACTTGCTATATGCAGTCATGTAATATGAAAATACGAGATGAGAGATGCAATACAATGAAAACAGCTGCAGATATGGGCAACTGGTGATTGGCAGCTTCATCACGATAATACACCCATCCATGTATCACGTATTGTGAGTTTTTTGGCAAAACATCAAATCACCCAGTTTACTCAGCCCCCTACAGCCCAGATTATATATCTAATATATATATATATATATGTTTCGTTTTATGTTTTTTTTTTTGCAACAACAAATAGCATGGCTACAGTATATTACATGTCAGTCACCAACTGACAAATTGCTTTCCAGTCCTTCACACTCACTAAAGCCTTGTTCACACTGCCAGTACTTGGTGCATGTCGCCAGTCACTGTACTGCTCAGTTTCTAGTAGGCGTTCCTTGTTCTGGTTGCCCTAGTAACAGTTGTGAACTCCTCTGCTGCTAAGATGTCTTTTCATGTCATTCCATGTTGAGACTGAATACGTTTTTATTTCAGTTTATTTGTACAGCTGATCACAAATGAGATGTATTGGCAGTTTAAATAAGATGTCATTCTCTTGACAAACGTTGACAAAAAATTGCCAACAGCATTTTGGTGGAGGAAGCATCTTAGAAAGTAACTGCATAGCAACACACTGGCAACAATCCACAGCACTCCAGCATAGAGTTATGCACAGGCACTCGCATTTCCTTCAGAGAACGTTCTATTCTACTCTTATTTCTCACTCAGATATCAACAAACTCATCATGCCACTGCACATGAGAGGCCGAACTGCTCATCCACGGTGATCTCAAAGCGGTGTCTTCCATGAAGTGTGGAGGATAAGTCATGGTGCCTCATCTTCCACTTTCACACCTGAGTTACACTCAGCAGCAGCAGCTCCAGCTTCCACTATTAGATAAAAGTCTGAAAATCTTGCATCAGCAAGAGAGCTCGCCAGGCCATGTCTATCACTCGATAACGCCACACATCAACTGCATGTAATGTCAGCATGAAATAGCTTGAAAGAAGTTTTTGTTTGTTTGTTTAGAATGGAACGCATTAGGACTAGTATGACTGCTCATTTTTACTAGTTATCTAGTCGGGTAATTGCAAAAAAGGTAGTTCTAAAAAGCTAATTGCAACTTTTTACCTCACAAGTCTGACTTTTCTCACAATTCTGAGTTTATATCTCACAATTCTGTACTTTTTTCTATGCGATTCATAGAAAAGTCAGAATTGCAAGATATAAACTCAGAATTGTGAGATTAAAAAAATCGTAATTGTGAAAAATAAACTCGCAATAGCGAGAAAAAAAGTCGCAATTACATTTTTTATTCCATGGCGGAAACAAAATGCGAGATGTAGACTCTAACAATTCTGAGTTTATATCTCACAATTCTTAGAAAAGTCAGAATTATGAGATATAAACTTAGGGGTGTTTATATGACAGTTTTCTACTAAAATCTTTTTATGCATTTTGGCTGTTCATTTACACGGCATTTTGGGGGCATGAAAATAAACACTTTTGAAACTGGGGTTTAAAGGGGTCATATGATGCGATTTCAATTTTTCCTTTCTCTTTGGAGTGTTACAAGCTCTTGGTGCATAAAGAAGATCTGTAAAGTTGCAAAGACTAAAGTCTCAAATCCAAAGAGATATTCTTTATAAAAGTTCAGAGTCAGCCACGCCTACCTAAAACGGCTCGTTCTAACACGCCCCCACATATCTACCTCACTATGTGGGAAGATTTGCATAACGCCGCCCAAATGTTCACGCAAAGAAAGAAGGCGTAACTTTTAGTCTCACTGTAGTTTTGTTGACGCTGCAGCCATGTCGTGAAGACGCTGTGTGCTTCGTTGTGAAAGCGAAACTACTTTGTTTGGTCTTCCAAAAGAGGATGATATCCGCTTCGTCATGCCTAGAGCTGATCTGTGCTGGTCGCTGAGGGAATATATCAACTTTCGCCATGGACGAAGCGGAATCCAGCCCGGGGTCCGTCACATTTGGTTGCCGCTCATTCGTCGGATCCGCCGGGTGCGCCGTTGTCGACCCCACCGCCTCAGCTCACTCTAGCCCGGCCTCAGCTCACGCTAAGCCGGGGCTTCCGCTCACGCTAGCCCGGCCTCAGCTCACTCTAGCCCGGCCTCAGCTCACGCTAAGCCGGGGCTTCCGCTCACGCTAGCCCGGCCTCAGCTCACTCTAGCCCGGCCTCAGCTCACGCTAAGCC